>NW_027660004.1:600000-780000 GCF_963082525.1 Nesoenas mayeri
GAGCAACCGACTGCAGAAACTGCTTGCGTTTTGGTTTATTGAAAAATTCTTATATAAGTCAAAAAGCAATACGATCTTGCAGTGGTCTTCTAATACCTAGTGACAGCTTTTAATGTACTGGTTTGGAACTTTGAGATGAGATTTGAGATGAAGGGCTGTTCCATTGTGGAATATTGCAGGAGTAAATTTCAGGCATTTCAGCATGCCTGGCAGATCTGCAGCTTGCTAAAGACCTCAGGCTGTTTGGTTTAATCAGACTTTTGTAGATCCCACCTTCACTGGTCAAAGCACCGGCTGCCAATGTGTTTTCTGGTGTTGTCACTTCTTTCTGACCAAAGACGGCAGAGGCAGCAGCTCTACTGGTGGTGTCTGTTTGATTGAAACATGGGGATCTACAGCAACTTTAACCCGAAAGCTCAGGAAGCTGTGGTCCGTGGTCTATCTTTGTAATGTTTGTAGATTCTTCTGCAACGTTTGTGAGTGTGAACTGCTGTGCAGGTAGAAGGAAGAAAGGTGTGTGAGCTAAAGCAGCAGGAAGGCTGCAGCCGTGTAAGCCGGGGGTGCAAGCGGCACGAAACGGGCTGCAGCGGCGGAGCCCTCGGTCCCGGGCCGTCCCGGGCAGGCGCAGCCCGAGCGCTCCCGGCCCCGCTGCCGCTGCCCGGCCGGGGCCGGGGCCGCGCTGCGGGCGGACAGCGCCGCTCTGCGGCCGCCGGCGGCTCCGGGCCGGGAGGGGGGGCGGGGCCCGGTGGCGGGCGCGGACAGGATTGGCTCCTGCGCCGGATGGGCGGGGCCACGCTGCGTAAGTGCGGGGGCGGAGGAGTGCGTGCCGCCGGTGCGGCGGCGGGAGGAGCGCGCGAGGAGCGGCGGGGCCGGCGGTGAGCGAGGGGCGGGCGGACACCGGGGAGACCGGCCGGGGCCGCCCCGGTCCCGGCTGAGGGGGGAGGCTGGAGGGGGAGGGACGGGCTGGTTTGGGCAGGAGGAAGACGAGGGGCAGGCAGCCGCAACAGCGCGGCCCCGGGCCGGGCCGAGCAAGGGGCGAGGGGGAAACACGCGGGCGGCTGTGAGGGAAGGGAGCCCCGGGCTGAGCGCTGCGCGGGGCTCGGGCGGGGCCGTGGGGCGAAGGGGGGAGCCCGTGATGCCACAGGGCAGAGGGAGGAAGGCGAGCGGGAGGGGGCGGTGCCGGGGCGGTGCCAGGGGGCGCGAGGGGCGGGGGCGACGCTGCCGCGGGGAGGGGCCGGGAACGGGGGGAGCGGCGGAGGAGCCTGAGGGCGGGACGGCGCGGAAGGAGCTTGGGCGGGAAAGGCTGAGGGACCTCAGGGAGGGGGTGACATCGGGGGGGCTTGGGCAGGAAAGGCTGAGGGACCTCAGGGAGGGGGTGACATCGGGTGGGCTTTGGCAGGAAAGGCTGAGGGACCTCAGGGAGGGGGTAACATCGGGGGGGCTTTGGCGGGAAAGGCTGAGGGACCTCGGGGAGGGGGTGACATCGGGGGGCCTTTGGCGGGAAAGGGTGAGGGACCTCAGGGAGGGGGTGACATTGGGGAGGCTTTGGCGGGAAAGGCTGATGGACCTCGGGGAGGGGGTGACATCGAGGGGGCTTTGGCGAGAAAGGCTGAGGGACCTCGGGGAGGGGGTGACATCGGGGGGCCTTTGGCGGGAAAGGCTGAGGGACCTCAGGGAGGGCGTGACATCGGGGAGGCTTTGGCGGGAAAGGCTGAGGGACCTCGGGGAGGAGATGGCATCGGGGAGGCTGCAGGGGGCAATGCTGAGGGAGCTCAGGACGGGATGGCACTCAGGTCTGGTTTCAAAGGGAAATGCTGAGGTACCTTGAGGAATGGACGCTGGGCTGGGAACTATGAACACATCAGACTGGTTAAGAGAGTGTTCATGACAGAAATTTGTGCAGTGAAGTATTCCAGCAAAGAGCGGGAGAAGAGCCAAACTTAGATCAGGCCTCCTAGGACGCCTGCGGGTTTGGGGACAGGGATGACGAGGTTGTTAATCCGGTCCTAACCGTTTCTTTCTCTGTCCCTCTCTTGCAGCACCTGACTGAATGGAGGAGCAAGTGGATGGGAAGTTCCTGCGCCACACACAGATCACATTTATCGCTCTCGCCCTCAGAGACCCGGAGATCCAAACCGTTCGCATCGTGCCTTGAAGCAGCCTGTGCTCATGCGCTTCTCCCAGGGAGAAGGCGGAATGGCAGTGACTGGCCACGTTAAGCCACAGGGTGCACACTGTGCAGCTGTCAAGCCCAGCTCTGCGTTAGCTCACACGTGCGGTTTTGCGCCGCACACGCACATTTGAGTTGTCGCTGGTTGTTGCAGCGTTTGGCTTTGGTGAGGACAGCGTGTGTTTGTCAGCAGTTGGTGTAGGTGGGATCTGGAGGACAAAGCGATATTTCCGTGCCAGAGCTGGTTGGTGTTTGCATGGTATTGTGGCGGTTGTTCCCGCAGGCGATGAGTGCTGGAGTATTATTGCAGGATGAGGGGATTTTGGAGGCTTGTCTGTGAGATGCACTAGAGGCAGCAGTTGAAAGCGAAAGGCTGAGATTTGGAGGGTTTGTTGGTGGGTTTTGGACGGTTGTCAGCTGAAGAGTTGGCTGTTTGCAGGTGAGGTGTAGGGCAGAGGGTGAAGCTGACTTTGCCTGGGCGGCGCAACTGGCTGGGTGTGCAGAGCTGAGGAGAGCGGGCTGCTGCGGGTGACCCTAAAGCTGGAGAACCAGCCGGCAGCTCCAGACGGTCCCGCTGCCGGGCAGGGCCGTGCAGGCCAGTGCCCTGGGGCACAGCGACGTGACCCTCCGCAAGTACCAAAGAGCAGGTGAGGACCGTGGGCACTTGTACTGAGCTGTGACATCTCTAACCCGTGACATTGGGGTCCAGCCTGAGCAGGGCACCTGCGGAAGCTGTGCTGCAGCTCCTTGAGCTGCAGAGCTGAGGGGAAGGGCTGTGCGAGGGGCTGGTGCCAAGGCAAGGTGGGCGCGCTGTGGGGTGTGGGGAGGTGTCAGCCCCGGACTCAGCCCCTGTCTGACTGTAGTGCCCTTGGGCTAGTGTAGCTCAGTCCTCTGTGTGTTTCTCTTCAGGGGGAGCAGCATGCAAAGGAAAAGCAAGGAAGGAGGTGAACCCATGAGGAAGAGTGATGGATAAAGAGGGTTGGAGCGCACCTGCCAGTCAAGAGGGATCAAGAAAGAAGACACCAGTGGTGGAACCGCAGGTCAGGAGAGCTCAAGGAGGGAGAAAGGTGACTGTGGCTGTATGGGTTTTTCTAGCACACACACCAATGAAAACAGTTTGGATAATAAAAGAAATATATGCAAAACCAATAATTAAAGGCAGAGAATGTTTATATGCTATGTATGGGGTAGACCTGAAGGTATATTTCTTCCTACAACGAAGGAGAATTCGCAATACATGCTGCTGTCAGCAACGACCAGTAAGCGACAAGACTCTATTTACTGATGCTTCTGGTCGCTCACATAAAGTTGTAATTACATGGCTAAACTCAGATACCCAGTGCTGCAAACGCAAGGTAGAAAAAGAGACCAAGAGTCAAACAAGTTCTTGAGCTGCCAGCTGTTAGGATCGCTTTGAGGTGTTCTGTAACAAGCCTTTGAATGTTGTAACTGGCTCATATTATGCGGCTGGCATACTTAACCACCTGGAAGCTTCTTTTCTTAAGGAAGAGGATAATCCTCTTTTGATGGCTGAATTGAGAATGCTATGGTTTCTAATAAATCATAAACATCATAGGTATTATGCAATGCACACCCGCTCTCGCAGTGGCCCTTCCAGGACCACTTGCGGAAGGCAGTAGGAGGGCCGATGCACGAGCTGTGCCGCTCACTGTGCCTAAAGCCTTGGAGCAAGCTAAATGATCGCATAAATTCTTTCACCAGAGTGCAAAGGCGTTAAAACGACAACTTCAAATGACAGTGGATCAGGCCAGGAGCGTTCTTATGTCCTGCCCTGATTGCCAACAGTTGGCACCCGCGCCATCCACAGAGGGTGTTAATCCAGGAGGGGTTACTGCCAATGAAGTACGGCCAGCGGATGTAACGCATTGTTCTGAATTGGGTAAATACGTACGTGTTTCTGTAGACGCTCATTCCAGATTTCTCGTTGCTGCTGCACGCGCTGGTGAAAGAGCACGAGACATCTGTAACATTGTTTGGCATGTTTTGCTGTTTGAGGAGTTCCATGATCTGTAAAACCAGAGGAAAGCGGAACGCACACTCGATTAGAGGAGCGATCCCCCAGCGCGCTGTAATAGAAGTGCCTGCTTTTTAACACTTTCAAAAGAGTGTTAAAGAGTCTGTTTGATGACTTTTCGGTATCATTTCTGGCGACGAGGATGGGATAATCTGCCTGACCTCCTGTGGATCCCAGGATCTCTGGGACCTTGTGCCGGCACCGGGGAATTCCTGGAAGGGACCACAGCTCCTCGGACCAGCTCGGGACGCGGGTAAAACCCCATCAATGAGATAAGGCACTTTCATTGTCTGGTTGGGTTGGCACGCTGCCTGCGCGAGACGTGGGCGACACCAGCGCGTTGGGTCTGCGCATTCGCGTCTGCGCATTTTGGTAAACTGGGTAACTTAAAAAAAGAAAGAAATAAAAAATTAAAGAGGAAAATGAGAAAACAATAAATTAAAGAGAAAAACGAGGGAACAGCAATTTGATAAAGGTACCTTTAATGATTTTGCTGTTTGTGCCTTAGCAATTGTATAATTGTTTCTGGCTTTAGTGGTTTGTTGTTGTTGTTACTTGTGTCTTGGGGGATTTTATAGTCCAGTACTTAGGGTTCACCAATTGTCTGTTATTGTGATTGTGAAGTAGGTAGTGGACAATCGGCAGGAGGATTCGTGAGAAATCCCCCCCAGGCTGTGTTTTCTGACATTGGAAAAGGATCGTTTGCTGTTCAACAGGGCGTCAACCAGGGAGAATCTGATTGAATATTGTAATTAATGGTGGCCACTGTAAATAATATTAATATGCTTCACAGGTCTAGGTGGGTATACTTTGAGATCTGTAGTATAGTAATGTGCTACATGTAATATGTAGTAAGATATCTATTTTAAATCATATATTGCCTATTACATAAGGCATGTTACACAATACATAATGTTACATATGCATTGTCTTTGTCCCCTTCAGATCCATTTGTTTTGAAAAAGGATAATCAGGGAAAGAAATGCAAACCAGTAAAAGGTTTGTTGAAGAACAGCTATTGGTGTAGAATACACAGAGAACATGAGATCAAAATTGTCCCTCGGTCAGTCCAGGGTGGGATCCTGATATCCTTATATCGGGGCACAGGCTGCATTGGTATCGCCAGTGCATTTTATACGGGATTAGACACGCTGCGCCTAAAGCTGTAAATACGCCAAAACCTTCTGAGATTAAACAGGATCGTGAGGAGTCTCCCACGGAGTTTTTACACCCTCTTAAACCGACAGCTCAGTAATATATTAATGTAGATCCTGACTTGGAGAACAGAGAATGAGAATTCTTAGTTGACTGGGAGCTCATTATTCTGTGTTAAACACTATGCAGGGAATATTAAGTAGCGATTCTGTAACAGTTATGGGAGCCACAAAAATTGCGAAACACGGCCCTTTAACCTGCTGCTTAGAATGTTTGTATGTGGAGTCTGTACTTATTGATGTGTGTCTTCTCTTGTGCACAACGAATGGTTGAAAAAAGCTTTAATGGTGCAATGGCTGTGCAGTGACACACTGCTATGGCTGCAATTGTTAAACAAAGAAGGGGAGATGTGGCAGGGTTGTGACATCAGGCCCGTGAGAAATTGCAAGAGTCACAGTGTGAGAACAAGTGCTGGTGGAACAACACAAGCAGCAAGGACTGTGTGGGACATAAACCATCAGGGACAGAGGGATTGGTACATCAGGGACAGAGGGACTGATACGGGGTTGGTACATGAGGGACAGAGGGATTGATACGCGGTGGGTACATCAGGGACAGAGGGATTGATACAGGATCGGTACATCAAGGACAGAGGTCCGCGATGTTTCAAATGCAAACCTGAGTTTGTATTAAATGTCTCTCTGCATCTTAAAGAGAGTCTGTGCCTCATCTGCTACACCCCTTTATCTGTTTCCCAAATTACGATTTAGACTGTATTTACCGTTGTAAAAACAAAGCTTTCCCCCCTTAATGTTTGTCACGTGTTGTAGTTAGAATTAATAGAGATATTGGAGCCCATCGTAGCTAAACTGGAAAAAGACAGCAGCCGTGTGTATTTTTAAATAAAGACTAAATCAAGTGTGCTAGCTCATTATCTTTAAGCGTTTTACTGTGATCACCTCTCTCCCAAGGTTTTGTGTCTGTTGTAACAAGGCCTGACACCCACGGCCACAGTGGATGAATGACCATGGGCACAACACCAGGAACCTGCCTGTTCGTGTCCAGGATATCCACTCCAGCAGACACGTTTTAATTGGTACTTGCATTATGGATTAGATGCAACAAAAATCCATACTTTCTTTTGTCCTTTGCTATAGAGGAGGGGGTTGAACTTTTCTATAGCAGATTCAATCACTTGTTGTAAAGCAATGAAATAAATAACTTAGGCTTTTTCTATGGATAAACAACGTTTAATTCAATTCCTTAATTGTATTCCTTAAACACTTGTTCGTTAGACCATAAGCAAAACAGCGCTGGGTGCTAGTTCGTTAGTAGGCCCTTATTATGTGGTTGGTTAACCCTGAAAATGTTAGCTCCCTCTATCAATATAACCTCATAAACAAGTTTCAAAATTTTTATGTAGAACTTACCCACCTTTTGCTTTTTGCAGGTTCAGAGCCCGAGCCTCATTTGGTTGTATCTGTAAACATCAAACGTCTCAGCACAAATCACAACTGCATTTCTCACAGACAGAAGTGCCTGATCTCCACAGCTTGCCTGGCAGTGCAGAGAGCAGGAAGTGCGGTGAGTCCTGGGCCTTTGGGGACATTTCACCCTGTTTTGTGTCCCAGTCCCTCCCTGCTCCCTCCTCTTTCCTGCTGTGCCCTTCTTCCTCTTCATCTCTTCTCCCTCTGTCCCTCTGCTGCTTCCTCACCTATTCCCCCACCCTTCTGAATCTCTGTGCAGGGTTTCTCGTATCTCCCTCTCCGTCTCCACCCCTCTGTGTTCTCATCATCCCCGGTTTCTCTTTGTCGTCATTCTTGTCTGTTGCTCTGTCCCGCTCCGTGCCCCATCATTTCTCACTGTATCCCTCTGTCCTGCTCCCTGCGCCTATTCCTGCCCCTCTTCTTTTTTACTCGCTCTTCCTCTTGCTGCCCACCCCAGGATTTTTTCCCAATCTCTATCCTGCCCCAACCCTTATTGTTCTTTCTCTCTCCTGCTCCCTCTCTGTCTTTCTGCCTGTCTGCCCTTTCCCTGCTGCTTCTTTCTCCATCTCTGTCCAGACTACTGCCCCTTTTCCTTCTTGATGTCTTTCTGTCCTGTTTGTCTTTCTGTCTTCCTTGCCTGTTCCCAGCCCCATCCCCTCTCGCTGTATCTTCCCTGTCCACCTGGCTCTGCCTTTTCTTTGTCTTCTCATCCTCTTTCCTGCTCCTCAGCCCTCTTTTCCTCTTCCTCCAGCTCATTGCTGCATGTTTTCCCTTTCCAGTCTCTTCATTTTGATCTAAACTTTGCTTTGTTTCTCAGTCCCTTTGTTCTCTTCCCTTCCTGTTGCCTCTCAGTGGGCAGTGACGACCTGGTTCAGAGACAGCACGGCGACCACATCCCAGGTCGCTCGGTCCATCAGCACACAGACGCCACTGTAGTGGAAAGCAAATGGCGTTTATTAACAAGTAACACAGCGTTATATACCTTAGGTTTACAACGTCACGTCCATCTGCTTACCTCACATACTCCTACCTATTTAGGGAGGGGCTACTATCTTTCTGTACAGCGCGAGATCTTCCGGCCTCCAGACCCTAACTACCTACAGGTATGCGACACAACACCCCTAGACACCGTTTGTGTCACAAACGCCCCTGGACAGGGTGTGTCTCACAAACCCCATTGGACAGCATGTGTCACAAGCCCCCCTGGAAACTGTGTGTGTCTAAAATATCCCTGGACAGCGTGTGTGTGACAAACCCCCCTGGACAGCGTGTGTGTGACAAACCCCCCTGGACAGTGTGTGTGTCACAAAAACCCTTAGACAGGGTGTGTGTCACAAACCCCATTGGAGACTGTGTCTCTCACAAACCCCATTGGACAGGGTGTGTGTCACAAACCCCATTGGACAGGGTGTGTGTCACAACCCCCCCTGGGCAGCGTGTGTGTCACAACCCCCATTGGACAGCGTGTGTGTCACAAACCCCATTGGACAGCGTGTGTGTCAGAAACCCCATTGGAAAGAGTGTGTGTCACAAACACCCCTGTACAGTGTGTGTGTCACAAATGCCCCTGGACAGCCTGTGTGTCACAAACCCCATTGGACAGGGTGTGTGTCAGAAACCCCATTGAACAGGATGTGTGTCACAAACACACCTCGACACTTTTTGTGTCAAAAACGTTTCTGGTCAGGGTGTGTGTCACAAACGCCCCTGGACAGCGTGTGTCTCACAAATCCCATTGGACAGCGCGTGTGTCACAAACCCCATTGGACAGGGTGTGTGTCACAAACACCCCTGGACACCCTTTGTGTCACAACTGCCCCTGGACTGGGTGTGTGTCACAAACCCCATTGGACAGTGTGTGTGTCACAAACCCCATTAGACATTGTGTGTGTCACAAACACCCCTGGACACCCTTTGTGTCACAAACAACCCTGGACACCCTTTGTGTCACAAACGCCCCTGGACAGTGTGTGTGTCACCAACCCCATTGGACAGAGTGTGTATGTCGCAAACCCCATTGGAGAGTGTGTGTGTCACAAACCCCATTGGACAGGCTGTGTGTCACAAACCCCATTGGACAGTGTGTGTGTCACAAACACCCCTGGACAGTGTGTGTGTCACAAACGCCCCTGTAAAGTATGTGTATCACAAACACCCCTGGACAGAGTGCGTCTCACAAACCCCATTGCACTTTGTTAGTATCAGAAAGCCCAATGGACAGCGTGTGTCTCACAAACCCCATTAGACAGGGTGTGTGTCACAAACACCCTGGACACCGTTTGCGTCACAAACGTTTCTGGACAGAGTGTGTGTCACAAACCCCATTGGAGAGTGTGTGTGTCACAAACCCCATTGGACAGCATGTGTGTCTCGAAACCCATTGGACAGTGTGTGTTTCACAAACCCCATTGGACAGGTTGTGTGTCACAAACACCCCTGGACACCGTTTTTGTCACAAACGCCCCTGGACAGGGTGTGTTTCACAAACCCAATGGGACAGCGTGTGTGTCACAAACCCCATTGGACAGGGTATGTGTCACAAACACCCCTGGACACCGTTTGTGTCACAAACGTTTCTGTACACGGTGTGTTTCAGAAACCCCATTGGACAGTGTGTGTGTCACAAATGCCATTGCACAGCGTGCATGTCATAAACTCCATTGGACAGTGTGTGTTCCACAAATCCCATTGGACAGGTTGTGTGTCACAAACACCCATGGACACCGTTTCTGTCACAAACACCCCTGGAGAGGCTGTGAGTCACCAACGCCCCTGGACAAGGTGTGTCACAAACCCCATTGGACAGGGTGTGTGTCACAAACCGTGTTGGAGTTTGTGTGCGTCACAAGCCCCATTGCACATTGTGTGTGTAACAAACCCCATTGGACAGTGTGTGTGTCACAAACCCCATTAGACAGTGTGTGTTTCACAAACCCCATTGGACAGGTTGTGTGTCACAAACACGCCTGGACACCGTTTGTGTCACAAACGCCCCTGGACAGGGTGTGTGCAACATACCCCATTGGACAGTGTGTGTGTCACAAACCCCATTGGACAGCTTTTGAGTCACAAACACCCTTGGACACCGTTTCTGTCACAAACGCCCCTGGACAGGGTGTGTGTCACAAACGCCCCTGGACAGCGTGTCTGTCACAAACCCCATTGGACAACGTGTCTGTCACAAACCCCATTGGACTGGGTGTGTGTCACAAACACACCTGGACAGCGTGTGTGTCACAAACGCCGCTGGACAGAGTGTGTGTCACAAACCCCATTGGACAGCTTGTGTGTCACAAACCCCACTGGACAGGGTGTGTGTCACAAACACCCCTGGACACCGTTTGTGTCAAAAACGTTTCTGGTCAGGGTGTGTGTCTCAAACCTCATTGGTCAGCGTTTGTGTCACAAACCCCATTGGACAGTGTGTGTTTCACAATCCCCATTGGACAGGTTTTGTGTCACAAACCCCATTGGACAGTGTGTGTGTCACAAACGCCCCTGAACAGAGTGTGTGTCACAAACACCCCTAGACAGCATGTGTGTCACAAACCCCCCATGGACATCGTGTGTGTCACAACTCTCCCTGGACAGTGTGTGTATCACAAAAACCAATGGACAATGTGTGTCTCACAGACCCCATTGGACAGGGTATGTGTCACAAACACCATTAGACATCATGTGTCACAACCTCCCTGGAAATTGTATGTGTCACAAACACCCCTGAACACTGTTTTGTCAAAACGCCCCTGGAGAGGATGTGTTTCAAAAACCCCATTGGAAAGTGTGTGTGTCACAAACCCCATTGGACTACATGTGTATCACAACCCCCCCTAAACCGTCTGTGTGTGTCACAAAGCCCATTGGACATTGTGTGTTTCACAAACCCCATGGGACAGCGTGTGTGTCACAATCCCCCTTGGACAGTGTTTGTGTCACAAACACCTCTGGGCAGCTTTTGTGTCACAAACCCCATTGGACATTTCGTGTGTCACAAACCCCTTTGGACAGTGTGTGTGTCATAAACCCCATTGAACACTGTGTGTGTCACAAACCCTATTGGACAGCGTGTGTGTAAGAAAACCCATTGGACAGCGTGTGTGTCACAACCCCCCGTGGAAACTGTGTGTGTAACAAACACCCCTGGACAGGGTTTGTGTCACAAACCCCATTGGACACTGTGTGTGTCACAAACCCCATTGCACAAGGTGTCTGTCAGAAACACCCCTGGACACCGTGTGTGTCACAAATGCCCCTGGACAGGGTGTGTGTCACAAATCCCATTGTACAGCATGTGTGACAAAAACCCCACTGGACAGCGTGCATGTTACAAACCCCATTGGACATTGTGTATGTCACAAACCCCATGAGACAGCGTGTGTGTCACAATCCCCCTTGGACAGTGTTTGTGTCACAAACACCTCTGGACAACTTTTGTCTCAGAAACCCCATTGGACAGTGTGTGTGTCACAAACCCCATTGGACAGCCTATATGTCCCACGCACCGCTGGACAGCTTGTGTCACAACTCCTAAAGGAAACTGTGTGTGTGATAAACACCCCTGGACTGACTGTGAGTCACAAACCCTATTGGAGAGTGTGTGTGTCACAAACCCCATTGGAAAGCGTGTGTGTGACAACCCCCCCTGGACATCGTGTGTGTCACAGCTCTCCCTGGACAGTGTGTGTATCACAAAAACCAGTGGACAGTGTGTGTGTCACAGACCCCATTGGACAGGGTGTGTGTCACAAACACCCCTGGACATCTTTTTTGTCACAAAAGCCCCTAGACTGTTAGTGTGTCACAAAACCCCATTATAAAGTGTGTGTGTAACAAACCCTATTAGACAGCGTGTGTGTCACAAACACCCCTGGACAACGTTTGTGTCACAAACGCCCCTGCACAGCGCGTGTGTCACAAACCCCATTGCACAGGGTGTGTGTCAGAAACCCCATAGGACAGCGTGTGTGTCAGAAACACACCTGGGCACCTTTTGTGTCACAAACGCCCCTGGACTGGGTGTGTGTCACAAACCCCATTGGAGAGTGTATGTGTCACAAACCCCATTAGACAGCGTGTGTGTCACAAAGACCCCTGGACACCGTTTATGTCACAAACGCCCTTTGACAGTATGTGTGTCACAAACCCCATTGGAGAGTGTGTATGTCACAAACGCCCCTGGACAGCCTGTGTGTCACAAACCCCGCATTGACATCATGTGTGTCACAAACCCCATTGGACAGTGTGTGTGAAACAAACCCCATTGGACAGCGTATGTGTCACAAGCACCCCTGGACAGCTTGTGTCACAACCCCCCAAGGAAACTGTGTGTGTCACAAACACCCCTGGACTGACTGTGTGTCACAAACCCTATTGGAGACTATGTCTGTCACAAACCCCATTGGACAGCGTGTGTGTGACAAACCCCCCTGGACATCATGTGTGTCACAACTCTCCCTGGACATTGTGTGTATCACAAAAACCACTGGACAGTGTGTGTATCACAGACCCATTGGACAGGGTGTGTGTCACAAACACCTCTGGACATCTTTTGTGTCACAAACGCCCCTGGACTGTTAGTGTGTCACAAAACCTCATTGTAAAGTGTGTGTGTCACAAATCCCATTAGACAGCGTGTGTGTGAGAAACCCCATAGGACAACGTGTGTCTCAGAAACACCCCTGGCAGCGTGTTTGTCCCAAACGCCCCTGCACAGGGTGTGTATCACAAACACCCCTGAACAGAGTGTGTGTCACAAACCTCATTGCACTTTGTGTGTCTCACAAAGCCCATTGGACAGTGTGTGTGTCACAAACGCCCCTGGACAGCGTGTCTATCAGAAAAACCAATGGACAGTGTGTGTGTCACAAACCCATTGGACAGCCGTTGTTTCACAAACCCCATTGCACAGGGTGTGTGTAACAAAGAATCCTGGACGCCGTTTGTGTTAGAAACGCCCCTGGACAGCGTGTGTGTCACAAACTCCATTGGAGAGTGTATGTGTCACAAACC
Source organism: Nesoenas mayeri (assembly GCF_963082525.1). Lineage (NCBI taxonomy): Eukaryota > Metazoa > Chordata > Aves > Columbiformes > Columbidae > Nesoenas > Nesoenas mayeri. Next base: position 612,857 of record NW_027660004.1, read on the forward strand.
CCATTGGACAGAGTGTGTCACAAGCCCCCCTGGAAACTGTGTGTGTCCAAAATATCCCTGGACAGCGTTTGTGTCACAAACCCCATTGGACAGCGTGTGTGTCACGAACCCCATTGGACAGTGTGTGTCACCATCCCCCCTGAACAGTGTGTATGTCACAAACCTCATTGGATATTGTGTGTGTCACAAACCCCATTGCACAGCGTGTGTGTCACAAACCCCATTTGACAGTGTGTTTGACACAAACCCCATTGGACAGGTTGTGTGTCACAAACAACCCTGGACACCGTTTGTGTCAGAAACGCCGCTGGACAGGGTGTGTGTCACAAATGCCCCTGGACAGCCTGTGTGTCACAAACCCCATTGGACAGCGTGTGTGTCACAAACCCCATTGGACAGGGTGTGTGTCACAAACACACCTCGACACCTTTTGTGTCACAAACGCCCCTGGACAGGGTCTGTGTCTCACAAACCCCATTCAACAGCGTGTGTTTCACAAACCCCATTGGACAGGGTGTGTGTCACAAACACACCTGGACACCTTTTGTGTCACAACTGCCCCTGGACTGGGTGTGTGTCACAAACCCCATTGGACAGTGTGTGTGTCACAAACCCCATTAGACATTGTGTGTGTCACAAACACCCCTGGACACCCTTTGTGTCACAAACGCCCCTGGACAGCATGTGTGTCACCAACCCCATTGGACAGAGTGTGTATGTCGCAAACCCCATTGAAGAGTGTCTGTGTCACAAACCCCATTAGACAGCGTGTATGTCACAAACACCCCTGGACACAGTTTGTGTCAGAAACGCCCCTGGACAGCGTGTGTGTCACAAACCCCATTGGATAGTATGTGTGACACAAACCTCATTGGACAGTGTGTGTGACACAAACCCCATTGGACAGGTGGTGTGTCACAAACAACCCTGGACACTGTTTGTGTCAGAAACGCCCCTGGACAGTGTGTCTGTCGCAAACCCCATTGGACAACGTGTGTGACACAAACCCCCCTAAACAGTGTGTGTGTCACAAACCCCATTGAACACCATGTTTGGTACAAACGCCATTGGACAGCGTGTGTGTCACAAACCCATTGGACAGCCGTTGTTTCACAAACCGCATTGCACACGGTGTGTGTAACAAAGACCCCTGGAAGCCGTTTGTGTTAGAAACGCCCCTGGACAGCGTGTGTGTCACAAACTCCATTGGAGAGTGTCTGTGTCACAAACCTCATTGAACAGAGTGTGTCACAACCTTCCCTGGAAACTGTGTGTGTCACAAACACCCCTGGACAACGTGTATGTCACAAACGCCCCTAGATAGGGTGTGTGTCACAAAACCCATGGGAGAGTGTATGTGTCACAAACCCCATTGGACAGTGTGTGTCACAAACCCCCCTGGACAGTGTGTGTGTAACAAACCCCATTGGACAGGTTGTGTGTCACAAACATGCCTGGACACCGTTTGTGTAACAAACGCCCCTGGACAGGGTGTGTGCAACATACCCCATTGGACAGTGTGTGTGTCACAAACCCCATTGGACAGCTTTTGAGTCACAAACACCCTTGGACACCGTTTGTGTCACAAACGTCCCTGGACAGGGTGTGTGTCACAAACGCCCCTGGACAGCGTGTCTGTCACTAACCCCATTGGACAGCGTGTCTGTCACAAACCCCATTGGACTGGGTGTGTGTCACAAAAACACCTGGACAGCGTGTGTGTCACAAACGCCGCTGGACAGAGTGTGTGTCACAAACCCCATTGGACAGCTTGTGTGTCACAAACCCCACTGGACAGGGTGTGTGTCACAAACACCCCTGGACACCGTTTGTGTCAAAAACGTTTCTGGTCAGGGTGTGTGTCTCAAACCTCATTGGTCAGCGTGTGTGTCACAAACCCCATTGGACAGTGTGTGTTTCACAATCCCCATTGGACAGGTTTTGTGTCACAAACCCCATTGGACAGTGTGTGTGTCACAAACACCCCTAGACAGCGTGTGTGTCACAAACCCCCCATGGACATCGTGTGTGTCACAACTCTCCCTGAACAGTGTGTGTATCACAAAAACCAATGGACAGTGTGTGTCTCACAGACCACATTGGACAGGGTATGTGTCACAAACACCATTAGACATCATGTGTCACAACCCCCCTGGAAATTGTGTGTGACAAACACCCGTGGACACTGTTTTGTCAAAACGCCCCTGGAGAGGGTGTGTGTCAAAAACCCCATTGGAAAGTGTGTGTGTCACAAACCCCATTGGACTACATGTGTATCACAACCCCCCCTAAACCGTCTGTGTGTGTCACAAAGCCCATTGGACATTGTGTGTGTCACAAACCCCATGGGACAGCGTGTGTGTCACAATCCCCCTTGGACAGTGTTTGTGTCACAAACACCTCTGGACAGCTTTTGTGTCAGAAACCCCATTGGACATTTCGTGTGTCACAAACCCCTTTGGACAGTGTGTGTGTCATAAACCCCATTGAACACTGTGTGTGTCACAAACCCTATTGGACAGTGTGTGTGTAAGAAAACCCATTGGACAGCGTGTGTGTCACAACCCCCCGTGGAAACTGTGTGTGTAACAAACGCCCCTGGACAGGGTTTGTGTCACAAACCCCATTGGACACTGTGTGTGTCACAAACCCCATTGCACAAGGTGTCTGTCAGAAACACCCCTGGAAACCGTGTGTGTCACAAATGCCCCTGGACAGGGTGTGTGTCACAAACCCCATTGGAGAGCGTGTATGTCACAAACCTCATTGGATATTGTGTGTGTCACAAACCCAATTGCACAGCGTGTGTGTCACAAACCCCATTGGACAGTGTGTTTGACACAAACCCCATTGGACAGGTTGTGTGTCACAAACAACCCTGGACACCGTTTGTGTCAGAAACGCCGCTGGACACGGTGTGTGTCACAAATGCCCCTGGACAGCCTGTGTGTCACAAACCCCATTGGACAACGTGTGTGTCACAAACCCCATTGGACATTGTGTGTGTCACAAACACACCTGGACAGCGTGTGTGTCACAAACGACGCTGGACAGAGTGCGTCTCACAAACCCCATTGGTCAGCTTGTGTGTCACAAACCCCACTGGACAGGGTGTGTGTCACAAACACCCCTGGACACCGTGTGTGTCAAAAACGTTTCTGGTAAGGGTGTGTGTCACAAACCTCATTGGACAGCGTGTGTGTCACAAACCCCATTGGACAGTGTGTGTTTCACAATCCTCATTGGACAGGTTTTGTGTCACAAACCCCATTGGACAGGGTGTTTGTCAGAAATGCCCCTGAACAGGGTGTGTGTAACAAACGCCTCTGGACAGCGTGTGTGTCACAAACCCCCCATGGACATCGTGTGTGTCACAACTCTCCCTGGACAGTGTGTGTATCACAAAAACCAATGGACAGTGTGTGTCTCACAGACCCCATTGGACAGGGTGTGTGTCACAAACACCCCTGGACATCTTTTATGTCACAAACGCCCCTGTACTGTTAGTGTGTCACAAAACCCCATTGTAGAGTGTGTGTGTCACAAATCCCATTGGACAGTGTGTGTGACACAAACCCCATTGGACAGGTGGTGTGTGACAAACAACCCTGGACACCGTTTGTGTCAGAAGCGCCTCTGGACAGGGTGTGTGTCACAAATGCCCCTGGACAGCCTGTGTGTCACAAACCCCATTGGACAGCGTGTGTGTCACAAACCCTTTTGGACAGGGTATGTTTCACAAACACACCTGGGCACCTTTTGTGTTACAAACGCCCCTGGACTGGGTGTGTGTCACAAACCCCATTGGAGAGTGTGTGTGTCACAAACCCCATTAGACAGTGTGTGTGTCACAAAGACCCCTGGACACCGTTTATGTCACAAACGCCCCTGGACAGTATGTGTGTCACAAACCCCATTGGAGAGTGTGTATGTCACAAACGCCCCTGGACAGCCTGTGTGTCACAAACCCCATTGGACAGTGTGTGTGTCACAAACCCCATTGGACAGTGTGTGTGACACAAACCCCATTGGACAGCGTATGTGTCACAAGCACCCCTGGACAGCTTGGTTCACAACCCCCCAAGCAAACTGTGTGTGTCACAAACACCCCTGGACTGACTTTGTGTCACAAACCCTATTGGAGAGTATGTCTTTCACAAACCCCATTGGACAGCGTGTGTGTCACAAACCTCCCTGGACATCATGTGTGTCACAACTCTCCCTGGACATTGTGTGTATCACAAAAACCACTGGACAGTGTGTGTATCACAGACCCATTGGACAGGGTGTGTGTCACAAACACCCCTGGACATCTTTTGTGTCACAAACGCCCCTGGACAGGGTGTGTGTCACAAACGCCCCTGGACAGCGTGTCTGTCACAAACCCCATTGGACAGCGCGTCTGTCACAAACCCCATTGAACTGGGTGTGTGTTCAAAAACACACCTGGACAGCGTGTGTGTCACAAACGCCGCTGGACAGAGTGTGTGTCACAAACCTCATTGGACAGCTTGTGTGTCACAAACCCCACTGGACAGGGTGTGTGTCACAAACACCCCTGGACATCATGTGTGTCACAACTCTCCCTGGACATTGTGTGTATCACAAAAACCACTGAACAGTGTGTGTATCACAGACCCATTGGACAGGGTGTGTGTCACAAATACCCCTGGACAGCGTGTCTGTAACAAACCCCATTGGACTGGGTGTGTGTCACAAACACACCTGGACAGTGTGTGTATCAGAAACGCAGCTGGACAGAGTGTGTGTCCCCAACCCCATTGGACAGCTTGTGTGTCACAAACCCCATTGGACAGGGTGTGTGTCACAAAAACCCCTGGACATTGTTTGTGTCAAAAACGTTTCTGGTCAGAGTGTGTGTCACAAACCCCATTGGACAGAGTGTGTATGTCGCAAACCCCATTGGAGAGTGTGTGTGTCACAAACCCCATTGGACAGGGTGTGTGTCACAAACATCCCTCGACAGAGTGTGTCTCACAAACCCCATTGCACTTTGTTAGTATCAGAAAGCCCATTGGACAGCGTGTGTCTCACAAACCCCATTAGATAGGGTGTGTGTCACAAACACCCTGGACACCGTTTGCGTCACAAACGTTTCTGGACAGGGTGTTTGTCACAAACCCCATTGGACAGTGTGTGTTTCACAAAACCCATTGGACAGTGTGTGTTTCACAAACCTCATTGGACAGATTGTGTGTCACAAACACCCCTGGACACCGTTTTTGTCACAAACACCCCTGGACAGGGTGTGTTTCACAAACCCAGTTGGACAGCGTGTGTGTCACAAACCCCATTGGACAGGGTATGTGTCACAAACACCCCTGGACACCCTTTGTGTCACAAACGTTTCTGTACAGGGTGTGTTTCAGAAACCCCATTGGACAGTGTGTGTGTCACAAATGCCATTGCACAGCGTGCATGTCATAAACTCCATTGGACAGTGTGTGTTCCACAAATCCCATTGGACAGGTTGTGTGTCACAAACACCCATGGACACCGTTTCTGTCACAAACACCCCTGGAGAGGCTGTGAGTCACCAACGCCCCTGGACAAGGTGTGTCACAAATGCCCCTGGACAGGGTGTGTGTCACACACCGTGTTGGAGTTTGTGTGTGTCACAAACTCCATTGCACGTTGTGTGTGTAACAAATCCCATTGGACAGTGTGTGTGTCACAAACCCCATTGGACAGTGTGTGTGTCACAAACCTCATTGGACAGTGTGTTTTTCACATACCCCATTGGACAGGTTGTGTGTCACAAACACGCCTGGACACCGTGTGTGTCACAAACGCCCCTGGACAGGGTGTGTGCAACATACCCCATTGGACAGCGTGTGTGTCACAAACCCCATTGGACAGCTTTTGAGTCACAAACACCCTTGGACACCGTTTGTGTCACAAACGCCCCTGGACAGGGTGTGTGTCACAAACCTCCCTGAACAGTGTGTGTGTCACAAACCCCATTGGAGAGCGTGTATGTCACAAACCTCATTGTAATTGTGTTAGTCACAAACCCCATTGCACAGCGTGTGTGTCACAAACCCCATTGGACAGTGTGTTTGACACAAACCTCATTGGACAGATTGTGTGTCACAAACAACCCTGGACACCGTTTGTGTCAGAAACGCCGCTGGACAGGGTGTGTGTCACAAATGCCCCTGGACAGCCTGTGTGTCACAAACCCCATTGGACAGCGTGTGTGTCACAAACTCCATTGAACAGGGTGTGTGTCACAAAAACACCTGGACACCTTTTGTGTCACAAACGCCCCTGGACAGGGTCTGTGTCACAAACGCCCCTGGACAGCGTGTGTCTCACAAACCCCATTCAACAGCGTGTGTTTCACAAACCCCATTGGACAGGGTGTGTGTCACAAACATGCCTGGACACCTTTGGTGTCACAACTGCCCCTGGACTGGGTGTGTGTCACAAACCCCATTGGACAGTGTGTGTGTCGCAAACCCCATTAGACATTGTGTGTGTCACAAACACCCCTGGACACGCTTTGTGTCACAAACGCCCCTGGACAGCATGTGTGTCACCAGCCCCGTTGAACAGAGTGTGTAGGTCACAAAACCCATTGGAGAGTGTCTGTGTCACAAACCCCATTAGACAGAGTGTATGTCACAAACACCCCTGGACACAGTTTGTGTCAGAAACGCCCCTGGACAGCGTGTGTGTCACAAACCCGATTGGATAGTCTGTGTGTCACAAACCCCATTGGACAGTGTGTGTGACACAAACCCCATTGGACAGGTGGTGTGTCACAAACACCCCTGGACACTGTTTGTGTCAGAAACGCCCCTGGACAGTGTGTCTGACAGAAACCCCATTGAACACCGTGTTTGGTACAAACGCCATTGGACAGCGTGTGTGTCACAAAACCATTGGACATTCGTTGTTTCACAAACCCCATTGCACAGGGTGTGTGTAACAAAGACCCCTGGAAGCCGTTTGTGTTAGAAACGCCCCTGGACAGCGTGTGTGTCACAAACTCCATTGGAGAGTGTCTGTGTCACAAACCCCATTGGACAGAGTGTGTCACAACCTTTCCTGGAAACTGTGTGTGTCACAAACACCCCTGGACAACGTGTATGTCACAAACGCCCCTAGATAGGGTGTGTGTCACAAAACCCATTGGAGAGTGTATGTGTCACAAACCCCCTTGGACAGTGTGTGTCACAAACCCCCCTGGACAGTGTGTGTGTCACAAACCCCATTGGAGAGTGTGTGTGTCACAAACCCCATTGGACAGCGTGTGTGTCACAACCCCCTCTGGACAGCGTGTGTGTCACAAACCCCATTGGAGAGCGTGTGTGTCACAAACCCCATTGGACAGGTTGTGTGTCACAAACCCCACTGGACAGCGTGTGTGTCACAAACCCAATTAGACAGTGTGTGTTTCACAAACCCCATTGGACAGGTTGTGTGTCACAAACACGCCTGGACACCGTTTGTGTGACAAACGCCCCTGGACAGGGTGTGTGCAACATACCCCATTGGAGAGTGTGTGTGTCACAAACCCCATTGGACAGCTTTTTAGTCACAAACACCCTTGGACACCGTTTGTGTCACAAAGGCCCCTGGACAGGGTGTGTGTCACAAACGCCCCTGGACAGCCTGTGTGTCACAAACCCCATTGGACAGCGTGTATGTCACAAACCCCATTGGACTGGTTGTGTGTCACAAACACACCTGGACTGCGTGTGTGTCACAAACGCCGCTGGACAGAGTGTGTGTCACAAACCCCATTGGACAGCTTGTGTGTCACAAACCCCACTGGACAGGGTGTGTGTCACAAACCTCATTGGACACCGTTTGTGTCAAAAACATTTCTGGTCAGGGTGTGTGTCACAAACCTCATTGGACAGCGTGTGTGTCACAAACCCCATTGGACAGTGTGTGTTTCACAATCCCCATTGGACAGGTTTTGTGTCACAAACCCCATTGGACAGGGTGTTTGTCACAAACGCCTCTGAACAGGGTGTGTGTTGCAAACGCCCCTGGACAGCGTGTGTGTAACAAACCCCCCCATGGACGTCGTGTGTGTCACAACTCTCCCTGGACAGTGTGTGTATCACAAAAACCAATGGACAGTGTGTGTCTCACAGACCCCATTGTACAGGGTGTGTGTCACAAACAGCCCTGGACATCATTTATGTCACAAACGCCCCTGGACTGTTAGTGTGTCACAAAAATCCATTGTAGAGTGTGTGTGTCACAAACCCCATTGGACAGTGTGTTTGACTCAAACCCCATTGGACAGGTTGTGTGTCACAAACAACCCTGGACACCGTTTGTGTCAGAAACGCCCCTGGACAGGGTGTGTGTCGCAAACGCCCCTGGACAGCGTGTGTGTCAGAAACCCCCCATGGACATCGTGTGTGTCACAACTCTCCCTGGACAGTGTGTGTATCACAAAAACCAATGGACAGTGTGTGTCTCACAGACCCCATTGGACAGGGTGTGTGTCACAAATAGCCCTGGACATCTTTTATGTCACAAACGCCCCTGGACTGTTAGTGTGTCACAAAACCCCATTGTAGAGTGTGTGTGTCACAAACCCCATTGGACAGTGTGTTTGACACAAACCCCACTGGACAGGTTGTGTGTCACAAACAACCCTGGACACCGTTTGTGTCAGAAACGCCCCTGGACAGGGTGTGTGTCACAAATGCCCCTGGACAGCCTGTGTGTCACAAACCCCATTGGACAGGGTATGTGTCACAAACACCCCTGGACACCGTTTGTGTCACAAACGTTTCTGTACAGGGTGTGTTTCAGAAACCCCATTGGACAGTGTGTGTGTCACAAATGCCATTGCACAGCGTGCATGTCATAAACTCCATTGGACAGTGTGTGTTCCACAAATCTCATTTGACAGGTTGTATGTCACAAACACCCATGGACACCGTTTCGGTCACAAACACCCCTGGAGAGGCTGTGAGTCACCAACGCCCCTGGACAAGGTGTGTCACAAATGCGCCTGGACAGGGTGCATGTCACAAACCGTGTTTGAGTTTGTGTGTGTCACAAACCCCATTGGACAGCGTGTCTGTCACAAACCCCATTGCACAGCGTGTGTCACAACCCCCGCCGGACAGCGTGTGTGTCACAAACCCCATTGGAGAGTGTGTGTGTCACAAACCCCATTGGACAGTGTGTGTCACAAACACCCCTGGACAGTGTGTGTGTCACAAACGCCCCTGGACAGGAGGTTTGTCACATACCCCTTTGGACAGTGTGCATGTCACAAACCCCATTGAACAATGTGTGACTCACAAAGCCCATTGGACACTGCCTGTGTCACAAACCTCATTGGCAACGTGTGTGTCATAAACACCATTGGACAGGGTGTGTGTCACAAACACCCCTGAACAGAATGCGTGTTCACAAACCCTATTGCAAATTGTGTGTGTCAGAAACCCCATTAGACAGCATTTATGTCACAAACCCCCTTGGACAGTGTGTGTTTCAAAAACCCCCTTGGACAGCGTGTGTGTCACAAACCCCCCTGGACAGCGTGTGTGTCACAACTCTCCCTGGACAGTGTGTGTATCAAAAAAACCAATGGACAGTGTGTGTGTCGCAGACACCATTGGACACGGTGTGTGTCACAAACGCCCCCGGACTGCGATTGTGTCACAAAACCCCATTGGACAGTGTGTGTTTCACAAACCCCATTGGACAACTTGTGTTTCACAAACGCCCCTGGACAGGGTGTGTGTCACAAACGCCCCTGGACAGCGTGTCTGTCACAAACCCCATTGGACTGGGTGTGTGTCACAAACACACCTGAACAGCGTGTGTGACAGAAACGCCGCTGGACAGAGTGTGTGTCCCCAACCCCATTGGACAGCTTGTGTGTCACAAACCCCATTGGACAGGGTGTGTGTCACAAACACCCCTGGACACCGTTTGTGTCAAAAACGTTTCTGGTCAGAGTGTGTGTCACAAACCCCATTGGACAGAGTGTGTATGTCGGAAACCCCATTGGAGAGTGTGTGTGTCACAAACACCCCTGGACAGAGTGCGTCTCACAAACCCCATTGCACTTTGTTAGTATCAGAAAGCCCATTGGACAGCGTGTGTCTCACAAACCCCATTAGACAGGGTGTGTGTCACAAACACCCTGGACACCGTTTGCGTCACAAACGTTTCTGGACAGGGTGTTTGTCACAAACCCCATTGGACAGCGTGTGTGTCTCAAAACCCATTGGACAGTGTGTGTTTCACAAACCCCATTGGACAGGTTGTGTGTCACAAACACCCCTGGACACCGTTTTTGTCACAAACGTTTCTGTACAGGGTGTGTTTCAGAAACCCCATTGGACAGTGTGTGTGTCACAAACCCCCCTGGACATCATGTGTGTCACAACTCTCCCTGGACATTGTGTGTATCACAAAAACCACTGGACAGTGTGTGTATCACAGACCCATTGGACAGAGTGTGTGTCACAAATACCCCTGGACATCTTTTGTGTCACAAACGCCCCTGGACTGTTAGTGTGTCACAAAACCTCATTGTAAAGTGTGTATGTCACAAATCCCATTAGACAGCGTGTGTGTGAGAAACCCCATAGGACAGCGTGTGTCTCAGAAACACCCCTGGCAGCGTGTTTGTCCCAAACGCCCCTGCACAGGGTGTGTATCACAAACACCCCTGAACAGAGTGTGTGTCACAAACCCCATTACACTTTGTGTGTCTCACAAAGCCCATTGGACAGTGTGTGTGTCACAAACGCCCCTGGACAGCGTGTCTATCAGAAAAACCAATGGACAGTGTGTGTGTCACAAACCCATTGGACAGCCGTTGTTTCACAAACCCCATTGCACAGGGTGTGTGTAACAAAGAGTCCTGGACGCCGTTTGTGTTAGAAACGCCCCTGGACAGCGTGTGTGTCACAAACTCCATTGGAGAGTGTATGTGTCACAAACCCCATTGGACAGCGTGTATGTCACAAACCCCATTGGACAGCATGTGTCACAAGCCCCCCTGGAAACTGTGTGTGTCCAAAATATCCCTGGACAGCGTTTGTGTCACAAACCCCATTGGACAGCGTGTGTGTCACGAACCCCATTGGACAGTGTGTGTCACAAACCCCCCTGAACAGTGTGTGTGTCACAAACCCCATTGGAGAGCGTGTATGTCACAAACCTCATTGGATATTTTGTGTGTCACAAACCCCATTGCACAGCGTGTGTGTCACAAACCTCATTGGACAGTGTGTTTGACACAAACCCCATTGGACAGATTGTGTGTCATAAACAACCCTGGACACCGTTTGTGTCAGAAACGCCGCTGGACAGGGTGTGTGTCACAAATGCCCCTGGACAGCCTGTGTGTCACAAACCCCATTGGACAGCGTGTCTGTCACAAACCCCATTGGACAGGGTGTGTGTCACAAACACACCTCGACACCTTTTGTGTCACAAACGCCCCTGGACAGGGTCTGTGTTACAAACGCCCCTGGACAGCGTGTGTCTCACAAACCCCATTCAACAGCGTGTGTTTCACAAACCCCATTGGACAGGGTGTGTGTTACAAACACGCCTGGACACCTTTTGTGTCACAACTGCCCCTGGACTGGGTGTGTGTCACAAACCCCATTGGAGAGTGTGTGTGTCACAAACCCCATTAGACATTGTGTGTGTCAGAAACACCCATGGACACCCTTTGTGTCACAAACGCCCCTGGACAGCATGTGTGTCACCAACCCCATTGGACAGAGTGTGTATGTCGCAAACCCCATTGGAGAGTGTGTGTGTCACAAACCCCATTAGACAGCGTGTATGTCACAAACACGCCTGGACACAGTTTGTTTCACAAACGCCCCTGGACAGCGTGTGTGTCACAAACCCGAATGGATAGTCTGTGTGTCACAAACCCCATTGGACAGTGTGTGTGACACAAACCCCATTGGACAGGTGGTGTGTCACAAACCCCATTGAACACCGTGTTTGGTACAAACGCCATTGGACAGCGTGTGTGTCACAAAGTCATTGGACAGTCGTTGTTTCACAAACCCCATTGCACAAGGTGTGTGTAACAAAGACCCCTGGAAGCCGTTTGTGTTAGAAACGCCCCTGGACAGCGTGTGTGTCACAAACTCCATTGGAGAGTGTCTGTGTCACAAACCCCATTGGACAGAGTGTGTCACAACCTCCCCTGGAAACTGTGTGTGTCACAAACACCCCTGGACAACGTGTATGTCACAAACGCCCCTAGATAGGGTGTGTGTCACAAAACCCATTGGAGAGCTTGTGTGTCACAAACTCCACTGGACAGTGTTTGTCACAAACCCCCCTGGACAGTGTGTGTGTCACAAACCCCATTGGAGAGCGTGTGTGTCACAAACCCATTGGACAGCATCTGTCACAACCCCCCCTGGACAGCGTGTGTGTCACAAACCCCATTGGAGAGCGTCTGTGTCACAAACCCCATTGGACAGCGTGTGTCACAAACACCCCTGGACAGTGTGTGTGTCACAAACGACCCTGGACAGGGGGTTTGTCACATACCCCATTGGACAGTGTGCATGTCACAAACCCCATTGAACAATGTGTGACTCACAAAACCCATTGGACACTGCCTGTGTCACAAACCTCATTGGCAACGTGTGTGTCATAAACACCATTGGACAGGGTGTGTGTCACAAACACCCCTGAACAGAATGCGTGTTCACAAACCCCATTGCAAATTCTGTGTGTCAGAAACCCCATCAGACAGCATTTATGTCACAAACCCCCTTGGACAGTGTGTGTTTCAAAAACCCCCTTGGACAGCGTGTGTGTCACAAACCCCGCTGGACAGCGTGTGTGTCACAACTCTCCCTGGACAGTGTGTGTATCACAAAAACCAATGGACAGTGTGTGTGTCGCAGACACCATTGGCCACGGTGTGTGTCACAAACGCCCCCGGACTGCGATTGTGTCACAAAATCCCATTGGACAGTGTGTGTTTCACAAACCCCATTGGACAGCTTGTGTTTCACAAACACCCTTGGACACCGTTTGTTTCACAAACGCCCCTGGACAGGGTGTGTGTCACAAACGCCCCTGGACAGCGTGTCTGTCACAAACCCCATTGGACTGGGTGTGTGTCACAAACACACCTGGACAGCGTGTGTGTCAGAAACGCCGCTGGACAGAGTGTGTGTCCCCAACCCCATTGGACAGCTTGTGTGTCACAAACCCCATTGGACAGGGTGTGTGTCACAAACACCCCTGGACACCGTTTGTGTCAAAAACGTTTCTGGTCAGAGTGTGTGTCACAAACCCCATTGGACAGAGTGTGTATGTCACAAACCCCATTGGAGAGAGTGTGTGTCACAAATCCCATTGGACAGGGTGTGTGTCACAAACACCCCTGGACACCGTTTGTGTCACAAACGTTTCTGTACAGGGTGTGTTTCAGAAACCCCATTAGACAGTGTGTGTTTCACAAATCCCATTGCACAGCGTGCATGTCATAAACTCCATTGGACAGTGTGTGTTCCACAAATCCCATTGGACAGGTTGTGTGTCACAAACACCCATGGACACCGTTTCGGTCACAAACACTCCTGGAGAGGCTGTGAGTCACCAGCGCCCCTGGACAAGGTGTGTCACAAATGCCCGTGGACAGGGTGTGTGTCACAAACCGTGTTGGAGGTTTTGTGTGTCACAAACCTCATTGCACATTGTGTGTGTAACAAATCCCATTGGACAGCCTGTGTGTCACAAACCCCATTGGACAGTGTGTGTGTCACAAACCCCATTGGACAGTGTGTGTTTCACATACCCCATTGGACAGGTTGTGTGTCACAAACACGCCTGGACACCGTGTGTGTCACAAACGCCCCTGGACAGGGTGTGTGCAACATACCCCATTGTAGAGTGTGTGTGTCACAAACCCCATTGGACAGCTTTTTAGTCACAAATACCCTTGGACACCGTTTGTGTCACAAACGCCCCTGGACAGGGTGTGTGTCACAAATGCCCCTGGACAGCGTGTCTGTCACAAACCCCATTGGACAGAGTGTCTGTCACAAACCCCATTGGACTGGGTGTGTGTCACAAACACACCTGGACAGCGTGTGTGTTACAAACGCCGTTGGACAGAGTGTGTGTCACAAACCCCATTGGACAGCTTGTGTGTCACAAAACCCACTGGACAGAGTGTGTGTCACAAACACCCCTGGACACCGTTTGTGTCAAAAACGTTTCTGGTCAGGGTGTGTGTCACAAACCTCATTGGACAGCGTGTGTGTCACAAACCCCATTCGACTGCGTGTGTTTCACAATCCCCATTGGACAGGTTTTGTGTAACAAACCCCATTGGACAGGGTGTTTGTCACAAACGCCCCGGAACAGAGTGTGTCACAAACGCCCCTGGACAGCGTGTGTGTCACAAACCCCCCATGGACATCGTGTGTGTCACAACTCTCCCTGGACAGTGTGTGTATCACAAAAACCAATGGACAGTGTGTGTCTCACAGACCCCATTGGACAGGGTGTGTGTCACAAACACCCCTGGACATCTTTTATGTCACAAACGCCCCTGGACTGTTAGTGTGTCACAAAACCCCATTGTAGAGTGTGTGTGTCACAAACCCCATTAGACAGTGTGTGTGTCACGAACCCCATTGGACAGTGTGTGTCACAAACCCCAGTGGACAGCCTGTGTGTCACAAACCCCATTGGACAGTGTGTTTGACACAAACCCCATTGGACAGGTTGTGTGTCACAAACAACCCTGGACACCGTTTGTGTCAGAAACGCCCCTGGACAGGGTGTGTGTCACAAATGCCCCTGGACAGCCTGTGTGTCACAAACCCCATTGGACAACGTGTGTGTCACAAACCCCATTGGACAGGTTGTGTGTCACAAACACACCTGGACACCTTTTGTGTCACAAACTCCCCTGGACTGGGTGTGTGTCACGAACCCCATTGGAGAGTGTGTGTGTCACAAACCCCATTGGACAGCGTGTGTGTCACAAAGACCCCTGGACACCGTTTATGTCACAAACGCCCCTGGACAGTATGTTTGTCACAAACCCCATTGGAGAGTGTGTATGTCACAAACGCCCCTGGACAGCCTGTGTGTCACAAACCCCATTGGACAGTGTGTGTGTCACAAACGCCATTGGACACCGTATGTGTCACAAGCACCCCTGGACAGTTTGTGTCACAACCCCCCAGGGAAACTGTGTGTGTCACAAACACCCCTGGACTGACTGTGTGTCACAAACCCTATTGGAGAGTGTGTGTGTCACAAACCCCATTGGATAGCTTTTGAGTCACAAACACCCTTGGACACCGTTTGTGTCACAAACGCCCCTCGACAGCGTGTGTGTCACAAATGCCCCTGGACAGCGTGTCTGTCACAAACCCCATTGGACAGCGTGTCTGTCACAAAACCCATTGGACTGGGTGTGTGTCACAAACACACCTGGACAGCGTGTGTGTTACAAACGCCGCTGGACAGAGTGTGTGTCACAAAGCTCATTGGACAGCTTGTGTGTCACAAACCCCACTGGACAGGGTGTGTGTCACAAACACCCCTGGACACCGTTTGTGTCAAAAACGTTTCTGGTCAGGGTGGGTGTCACAAACCCCATTGGACAGCTTGTGTGTCACAAAACCCACTGGACAGAGTGTGTGTCACAAACACCCCTGGACACCGTTTGTGTCAAAAACGTTTCTGGTCAGGGTGTGTGTCACAAACCTCATTGGACAGCGTGTGTGTCACAAACCCCATTCGACTGCGTGTGTTTCACAATCCCCATTGGACAGGTTTTGTGTAACAAACCCCATTGGACAGGGTGTTTGTCACAAACGCCCCGGAACAGAGTGTGTCACAAACGCCCCTGGACAGCGTGTGTGTCACAAACCCCCCATGGACATCGTGTGTGTCACAACTCTCCCTGGACAGTGTGTGTATCACAAAAACCAATGGACAGTGTGTGTCTCACAGACCCCATTGGACAGGGTGTGTGTCACAAACACCCCTGGACATCTTTTATGTCACAAACGCCCCTGGACTGTTAGTGTGTCACAAAACCCCATTGTAGAGTGTGTGTGTCACAAACCCCATTAGACAGTGTGTGTGTCACGAACCCCATTGGACAGTGTGTGTCACAAACCCCAGTGGACAGCCTGTGTGTCACAAACCCCATTGGACAGTGTGTTTGACACAAACCCCATTGGACAGGTTGTGTGTCACAAACAACCCTGGACACCGTTTGTGTCAGAAACGCCCCTGGACAGGGTGTGTGTCACAAATGCCCCTGGACAGCCTGTGTGTCACAAACCCCATTGGACAACGTGTGTGTCACAAACCCCATTGGACAGGTTGTGTGTCACAAACACACCTGGACACCTTTTGTGTCACAAACTCCCCTGGACTGGGTGTGTGTCACGAACCCCATTGGAGAGTGTGTGTGTCACAAACCCCATTGGACAGCGTGTGTGTCACAAAGACCCCTGGACACCGTTTATGTCACAAACGCCCCTGGACAGTATGTTTGTCACAAACCCCATTGGAGAGTGTGTATGTCACAAACGCCCCTGGACAGCCTGTGTGTCACAAACCCCATTGGACAGTGTGTGTGTCACAAACGCCATTGGACAGCGTATGTGTCACAAGCACCCCTGGACAGTTTGTGTCACAACCCCCCAGGGAAACTGTGTGTGTCACAAACACCCCTGGACTGACTGTGTGTCACAAACCCTATTGGAGAGTGTGTGTGTCACAAACCCCATTGGATAGCTTCTGAGTCACAAACACCCTTGGACACCGTTTGTGTCACAAACGCCCCTCGACAGCGTGTGTGTCACAAATGCCCCTGGACAGCGTGTCTGTCACAAACCCCATTGGACAGCGTGTCTGTCACAAAACCCATTGGACTGGGTGTGTGTCACAAACACACCTGGACAGCGTGTGTGTTACAAACGCCGCTGGACAGAGTGTGTGTCACAAAGCTCATTGGACAGCTTGTGTGTCACAAACCCCACTGGACAGGGTGTGTGTCACAAACACCCCTGGACACCGTTTGTGTCAAAAACGTTTCTTGTCAGGGTGTATGTCACAAACCTCATTGGACAGCGTGTGTGTCACAAACCCCATTGGACAGTGTGTGTTTCACAATCCCCATTGGACAGGTTTTGTGTCACAAACCCCATTGGACAGGGTGTTTGTCACAAACGCCCCAGAACAGGGTGTGTCACAAAAGCCCCTGGACAGCGTGTGTGTCACAAACCCCCCATGGACATCGTGTGTGTCACAATTCTCCCTGGACAGTGTGTGTATCACAAAAACCAATGGACAGTGTGTGTCTCACAGACCCCATTGGACAAGGTGTGTGTAACAAACACCCCTGGACATCTTTTATGTCACAAACGCCCCTGGACTGTTAGTGTGTCACAAAACCCCATTGTAGAGTGTGTGTGTCACAAACCCCATTAGACAGTGTGTGTTTCACATACCCCATTGGACAGTGTGTGTTTCACATACCCCATTGGACAGGTTGTGTGTCACAAACACGCCTGGACACCGTGTGTGTCACAAATGCCCCTGGACAGGGTGTGTGTCACAAACCGTGTTGGAGTTTGTGTGTGTCACAAACCCCATTGCACATTGTGTGTGTAACAAATCCCATTGGACAGCCTGTGTGTCACAAACCCCATTGGACAGTGTGTGTGTCACAAACCCCATTGGACAGTGTGTGTTTCACATACCCCATTGGACAGGTTGTGTGTCACAAACACGCCTGGACACCGTGTGTGTCACAAATGCCCCTGGACAGGGTGTGTGCAACATAACCCATTGGACAGTGTGTGTGTCACAAACCCCATTGGACAGCTTTTGAGTCACAAACACCCTTGGACACCGTTTGTGTTACAAACGCCCCTGGACAGGGTGTGTGTCACAAACGCCCCTGGACAGCGTGTCTGTCACAAACCCCATTGGACAGCATGTCTGTCACAAACCCCATTGGACTGGGTGTGTGTCACAAACCCCATTGGAGAGTGTGTATGTCACAAACCCCATTGGAGAGCGTGTGTGTCACAAACCCCATTGGACAGCGTGTGTCACAAACACCCCTGGACAGTGTGTGTGTCACAAACGCCCCTGGACAGGGTGTTTGTCACATACCGCATTGGACAGTGTGCATGTCACAAACCCCATTGAACAACGTGTGACTCACAAAGCCCATTGGACACTGCCTGTGTCACAAACCTCATTGGCAACGTGTGTGTCATAAACACCATTGTACAGGGTGTGTGTCACAAACACCCCTGAACAGAATGCGTGTTCACAAACCCCATTGCAAATTGTGTGTGTCAGAAACCCCATTAGACAGTATTTATGTCACAAACCCCCTTGGACAGTGTGTGTTTCAATAACCCCCTTGGACAGCGTCTGTGTCACAAACCCCCCTGGACAGCGTGTGTGTCACAACTCTCCCTGGACAGTGTGTGTATCTCAAAAACCAATGGACAGTGTGTGTGTCGCAGACACCATTGAACAAGGTGTGTGTCACAAATGCCCCCGGACTGCGATTGTGTCACAAAACCCCATTGGACAGTGTGTGTTTCACAAACCCCATTGGACAGCTTGTGTTTCACAAACACCCTTGGACACCGTTTGTTTCACAAACGCCCCTGGACAGGGTGTGTGTCACAAACGCCCCTGGACAGCGTGTCTGTCACAAACCCCATTGGACTGGGTGTGTGTCACAAACACACCTGGACAGCGTGTGTGTCAGAAACGCCGCTGGACATAATGTGTGTCCCCAACCCCATTGGACAGCTTGTGTGTCACAAACCCCATTGGACAGGGTGTGTGTCACAAACACCCCTGGACACCGTTTGTGTCAAAAACGTTTCTGGTCAGAGTGTGTGTCACAAACCCCATTGGACAGAGTGTGTATGTCGCAAACCCCATTGGAGAGTGTGTGTGTCACAAACCCCATTGGACAGGGTGTGTGTCACAAACACCCCTGGACAGAGTGCGTCTCAGAAACCCCATTGCACTTTGTTAGTATCAGAAAGCCCATTGGACAGCGTGTGTCTCACAAACCCCATTAGACAGGGTGTGTGTCACAAACACCCTGGACACCGTTTGCGTCACAAACGTTTCTGGACAGGGTGTTTGTCACAAACCCCATTGGACAACGTGTGTGTCTCAAAACCCATTGGACAGTGTGTGTTTCACAAACCCCATTGGACAGGTTGTGTGTCACAAACACCCCTGGACACTGTTTTTGTCACAAACGTTTCTGTACAGGGTGTGTTTCAGAAACCCCATTGGACAGTGTGTGTGTCACAAATGCCATTGCACAGCGTGCATGTCATAAACTCCATTGGACAGTGTGTGTTCCACAAATCCCATTGGACAGGTTGTATGTCACAAACACCCATGGACACCGTTTCTGTCACAAACACCCCTGGAGAGGCTGTGAGTCACCAACGCCCCTGTACAAGGTGTGTCACAAATGCCCGCGGACACGATGTGTGTCACAAACCGTGTTTGAGTTTGTGTGTGTCACAAACCCCATTGGACAGTGTGTGTGTCACAAACCCCATTGGACAGGGTGTGTGTCACAAACACACCTGGGCACCTTTTGTGTCACAAACGCCCCTGGACTGGGTGTGTGTCACAAACCTCATTGGAGAGTGTGTGTGTCACAAACCCCATTAGACAGCGTGTTTGTCACAAAGACCCCTGGACACCGTGTATGTCACAAACGCCCCTGGACAGTATGTGTGTCACAAACCCCATTGGAGAGTGTGTATGTCACAAACGCCCCTGGACAGCCTGTGTGTCACAAACCCCATTGGACAGTGTGTGTGTCACAAACCCCATTGGACAGTGTGTGACACAAACCCCATTGGACAGCGTATGTGTCACAAGCACCCCTGGACAGCTTGTGTCACAACCCCCCAAGGAAACTGTGTGTGTCACAAACACCCCTGGACTGACTGTGTGTCACAAACCCTATTGGAGAGTATGTCTTTCACAAACCCCATTGGACAGCGTGTGTGTCACAAACTCCCCTGGACATCATGTGTGTCACAACTCTCCCTGGACATTGTGTGTATCACAAAAACCACTGGACAGTGTGTGTATCACAGACCCATTGGACAGGGTGTGTGTCACAAACACCCTTGGACATCTTTTGTGTCACAAACGCCCCTGGACAGGGTGTGTGTCACAAACGCCCCTGGACAGAGTGTCTGTCACAAACCCCATTGGACAGCGTGTCTGTCAAAAACCCCATTGGACTGGGTGTGTGTTCACAAACACATCTGGACAGCGTGTGTGTCACAAACGCCGCTGGACAGAGTGTGTGTCACAAACCCCATTCGTCAGCTTGTGTGTCACAAAACCCACTGGACAGGGTGTGTGTCACAAACACCCCTGGACATCGTTTGTGTCAAAAACGTTTCTGGTCAGAGTGTGTGTCACAAACCTCATTGGACAGCGTGTGTGTCACAAACCTCATTGGACAGTGTGTGTTTCACAATCCCCATTGGACAGGTTTTGTGTCACAAACCCCATTGGACAAGGTGTTTGTCACAAACGCCCAAGAACAAGGCGTGTCACAAACGCCCCTGGACAGCGTGTGTGTCACAAACCCCCCATGGACATCGTGTGTGTCACAACTCTCCCTGGACAGTGTGTGTATCTCAAAAACCAATGGACAGTGTGTGTGTCGCAGACACCATTGGACAAGGTGTGTGTCACAAGTGCCCCCGGACTGCGATTGTGTCACAAAACCCCATTGGACAGTGTGTGTTTCACAAACCCCATTGGACAGCTTGTGTTTCACAAACACCCTTGGACACCGTTTGTTTCACAAACGCCCCTGGACAGGGTGTGTGTCACAAACGCCCCTGGACAGCGTGTCTGTCACAAACCCCATTGGACTGGGTGTGTGTCACAAACACACCTGGACAGCGTGTGTGTCAGAAACGCCGCTGGACAGAATGTGTGTCCCCAACCCCATTGGACAGCTTGTGTGTCACAAACCCCATTGGACAGGGTGTGTGTCACAAACACCCCTGGACACCGTTTGTGTCAAAAACGTTTCTGGTCAGAGTGTGTGTCACAAACCCCATTGGACAGAGTGTGTATGTCGGAAACCCCATTGGAGAGTGTGTGTGTCACAAACCCCATTGGACAGGGTGTGTGTCACAAACACCCCTGGACAGAGTGCGTCTCACAAACCCCATTGCACTTTGTTAGTATCAGAAAGCCCATTGGACAGCGTGTGTCTCACAAACCCCATTAGACAGGGTGTGTGTCACAAACACCCTGGACACCGTTTGCGTCACAAACGTTTCTGGACAGGGTGTTTGTCACAAACCCCATTGGACAACGTGTGTGTCTCAAAACCCATTGGACAGTGTGTGTTTCACAAACCCCATTGGACAGGTTGTGTGTCACAAACACCCCTGGACACCGTTTCTGTCACAAACACCCCTGGAGAGGCTGTGAGTCACCAACGCCCCTGTACAAGGTGTGTCACAAATGCCCGCGGACACGGTGTGTGTCACAAACTGTGTTTGAGTTTGTGTGTGTCACAAACCCCATTGGACAGCGTGTGTGTCACAAACCCCATTGGACAGGGTGTGTGTCACAAACACACCTGGGCACCTTTTGTGTCACAAACGCCCCTGGACTGGGTGTGTGTCACAAACCCCATTGGAGAGTGTGTGTGTCACAAACCCCATTAGACAGCGTGTCTGTCACAAACCCCATTGGACAGCGTGTCTGTCACAAACCCCATTGGACTGGGTGTGTGTTCACAAACACATCTGGACAGCGTGTGTGTCACAAACGCCGCTGGACAGAGTGTGTGTCACAAACCCATTCGTGAGCTTGTGTGTCACAAACCCCACTGGACAGGGTGTGTGTCACAAACACCCCTGGACATCGTTTGTGTCAAAAACGTTTCTGGTCAGAGTGTGTGTCACAAATCTCATTGGACAGCGTGTGTGTCACAAACCCCATTGGACAGTGTGTGTTTCACAATCCCCATTGGACAGGTTTTGTGTCACAAACCCCATTGGACAAGGTGTTTGTCACAAACGCCCAAGAACAAGGTGTGTCACAAACGCCCCTGGACAGCGTGTGTGTCACAAACCCCCCATGGACATCGTGTGTGTCACAACTCTCCCTGGACAGTGTGTGTATCACAAAAACCAATGGACAGTGTGTGTCTCACAGACCCCATTGGACAGGGTGTGTGTCACAAACACCCCTGGACATCTTTTATGTCACAAACGCCCCTGGACTGTTAGTGTGTCACAAAATCCCATTGTAGAGTGTGCGTGTCACAAACCCCATTAGACAGTGTGTGTGTCACGAACCCCATTGAACAGTGTGTGTCACAATCCCCAGTGGACAGCCTGTGTGTCACAAACCCCATTGGACAGTGTGTTTGACACAAACCCCATTGGACAGGTTGTGTGTCACAAACAACCCTGGACACCGTTTGTGTCAGAAACGCCCCTGGACAGGGTGTGTGTCACAAATGCCCCTGGACAGCCTGTGTGTCACAAACCCCATTGGACAGCGTGTGTGTCACAAACCCCATTAGGCAGTGTGTGTTTCACAAACCCCATTGGACAGGTTGTGTGTCACAAACACGCCTGGACACCGTTTGTGTCACAAACGCCCCTGGACAGGGTGTGTGCAACATACCCAATTGAACAGTGTGTGTGTCACAAACGCCATTGGACAGCTTTTTAGTCACAAACAACCTTGGACAGCGTTTGTGTCACAAAGGCCCCTGGACAGGGTGTGTGTCACAAATAGCCCTGGACAGCCTGTGTGTCACAAACCCCATTGGACAGCGTGTCTGTCACAAACCCCATTGGACTGGGTGTGTGTCACAAACACACCTGGACAGCGTGTGTGTCACAAACGCCGCTGGACAGAGTGTGTGTCACAAACCCCATTGGACAGCTTGTGTGTCACAAACCCCACTGGACAGGGTGTGTGTCACAAACACCCCTGGACACCGTTTGTGTCAAAAACATTTCTGGTCAGGGTGTGTGTCACAAACCTCATTGGACAGCGTGTGTGTCACAAACCCCATTGGACAGTGTGTGTTTCACAATCCCCATTGGACAGCTTTTGTGTCACAAACCCCATTGGACAGGGTGTTTGTCACAAACGCCCCTGAACAGGGTGTGTGTTGCAAACGCCCCTGGACAACGTGTGTGTAACAAACCCCCCCATGGACGTCGTGTGTGTCACAACTCTCCCTGGACAGTGTGTGTATCACAAAAACCAATGGACAGTGTGTGTCTCACAGACCCCATTGTACAGGGTGTGTGTCACAAACAGCCCTGGACATCTTTTATGTCACAAACGCCCCTGGACTGTTAGTGTGTCACAAAAACCCATTGTAGAGTGTGTGTGTCACAAACCCTTTTGGACAGTGTGTTTGACTCAAACCCCATTGGACAGGTTGTGTGTCACAAACAACCCTGGACACCGTTTCTGTCAAAAACGCCCCTGGACAGGATGTGTGTCACAAATGCCCCTGGACAGCCTGTGTGTCACAAACCCCATTGGACAGGGTGTTTGTCACAAACGCTCCAGAACAGGGTGTGTCACAAACGCCCCTGGACAACGTGTGTGTCACAACTGTCCCTGGACAGTGTGTGTATCACAATAACCAATGGACAGTGTGTGTCTCACAGACCCCATTGGACAGGGTGTGTGTCACAAACAGCCCTGGACATCTTTTATGTCACAAACGCCCCTGGACTGTTAGTGTGTCACAAAACCCCATTGTAGAGTGTGTGTGTCACAAACCCCATTAGACAGTGTGTGTGTCACGAACCCCTTTGGACAGTGTGTGTCACAAACCCCAGTGGACAGCCTGTGTGTCACAAACCCCATTGGACAGTGTGTTTGACACAAACCCCATTGGACAGGTTGTGTGTCACAAACAACCCTGGACACCGTTTGTGTCAGAAACGCCCCTGGACAGGGTGTGTGTCACAAATGACCCTGGACAGCCTGTGTGTCACAAACCCCATTGGACAGCGTGTATGTCACAAACCCTTTTGGACAGAACGTGTGTCACAAACACACCTGGACACCGTTTGTGTCACAAACGCCCCTGGACAGGGTGTGTGTCACAAACCGTGTTGGAGTTTGTGTGTGTCAGAAACCCCATTGCACATTGTGTGAGTAACAAATCCCATTGGACAGCCTGTGTGTCACAAACCCCATTGGACAGTGTGTGTGTCACAAGCCCCATTAGACAGTGTATGTTTCACAAACCCCATTGGACAGGTTGTGTGTCACAAACACGCCTGGACACCGTTTGTGTGACAAACGCCCCTGGACAGGGTGTGTGCAACATACCCCATTGGACAGTGTGTGTGTCACAAACGCCGCTGGACAGAGTGTGTGTCACAAAACCCATTGGACAGCTTGTGTGTCACAAACTCCACTGGACAGGGTGTGTGTCACAAACACCCCCGGACACCGTTTGTGTCAAAAACGTTTCTGGTCAGGGTGTGTGTCACAAACCTCATTGGACAGCGTGTGTGTCACAAACCCCATTGGACAGTGTGTGTTTCACAATCCCCATTGGACAGGTTTTGTGTCACAAACCCCATTGGACAGGGTGTGTGTCACAAACCCCATTGGACAGGGTGTGTGTTACAAATACACCTGGGCACCTTTTGTGTCACAAACGCCCCTGGACTGGGTGTGTGTCGCAAACGCCCCTGGACAGCGTGTGTGTCACAAACCCCCCATGGACATCGTGTGTGTCACAACTCTCCCTGGACAGTGTGTGTATCACAAAAACCAATGGACAGTGTGTGTCTCACAGACCCCATTGGACAGGGTGTGTGTCACAAATAGCCCTGGACATCTTTTATGTCACAAACGCCCCTGGACTGTTAGTGTGTCACAAAACCCCATTGTAGAGTGTGTGTGTCACAAACCCCATTGGACAGTGTGTTTGACACAAACCCCATTGGACAGGTTGTGTGTCACAAACAACCCTGGACACCGTTTGTGTCAGAAACGCCCCTGGACAGGGTGTGTGTCACAAATGCCCCTGGACAGCCTGTGTGTCACAAACCACATTGGACAGGGTATGTGTCACAAACACCCCTGGACACCGTTTGTGTCACAAACGTTTCTGTACAGGGTGTGTTTCAGAAACCCCATTGGACAGTGTGTGTGTCACAAATGCCATTGCACAGCGTGCATGTCATAAACTCCATTGGACAGTGTGTGTTCCACAAATCCCATTGGACAGGTTGTATGTCACAAACACCCATGGACACCGTTTCGGTCACAAACACCCCTGGAGAGGCTGTGAGTCACCAACGCCCCTGGACAAGGTGTGTCACAAATGCGCCTGGACAGGGTGCATGTCACAAACCGTGTTGGAGTTTGTGTGTGTCACAAACCCCATTGGACAGCGTGTGTGTCACAAACCCCATTGCACAGCGTGTGTCACAACCCCCCCTGGACAGCGTGTGTGTCACAAACTCCATTGGAGAGTGTGTGTGTCACAAACCCCATTGGACAGTGTGTGTGTCACAAACCCCCTTGGACATCATGTGTGTCACAACTCTCCCTGGACATTGTGTGTATCACAAAAACCACTGGACAGTGTGTGTATCACAGACCCATTGCACAGAGTGTGTGTCACAAATACCCCTGGACATCTTTTGTGTCACAAACGCCCCTGGACTGTTAGTGTGTCACAAAACCTCATTGTAAAGTGTGTATGTCACAAATCCCATTAGACAGCGTGTGTGTGAGAAACCCCATAGGACAGCGTGTGTCTCAGAAACACCCCTGGCAGCGTGTTTGTCCCAAACGCCTCTGCACAGGGTGTGTATCACAAACACCCCTGAACAGAGTGTGTGTCACAAACCCCATTGCACTTTGTGTGTCTCACAAAGCCCATTGGACAGTGTGTGTGTCACAAACGCCCCTGGACAGCGTGTCTATCAGAAAAACCAATGGACAGTGTGTGTGTCACAAACCCATTGGACAGCCGTTGTTTCACAAACCCCATTGCACAGGGTGTGTGTAACAAAGAGCCCTGGACGCCGTTTGTGTTAGAAACGCCCCTGGACAGCGTGTGTGTCACAAACTCCATTGGAGAGTGTCTGTGTCACAAACCCCATTGGACAGCGTGTATGTCACAAACCCCATTGGACAGCATGTGTCACAAGCCCCCCTGGAAACTGTGTGTGTCCAAAATATCCCTGGACAGCGTTTGTGTCACAAATCCCATTGGACAGCGTGTGTGTCACGAACCCCATTGGACAGTGTGTGTCACAAACCCCCCTGAACAGTGTGTGTGTCAGAAACCCCATTGGAGAGCGTGTATGTCACAAACCTCATTGGATATTTTGTGTGTCACAAACCCCATTGCACAGCGTGTGTGTCACAAACCTCATTGGACAGTGTTTTTGACACAAACCCCATTGGACAGATTGTGTGTCATAAACAAACCTGGACACCGTTTGTGTCAGAAACGCCGCTGGACAGGGTGTGTGTCACAAATGCCCCTGGACAGCCTGTGTGTCACAAACCCCATTGGACAACGTGTCTGTCACAAACCCCATTGGACAGGGTGTGTGTCACAAACACACCTCGACACCTTTTGTGTCACAAACGCCCCTGGACAGGGTCTGTGTCACAAACGCCCCTGGACAGCGTGTGTCTCACAAACCCCATTCAACAGCGTTTGTTTCTCAAACCCCATTGGACAGGGTGTGTGTTACAAACACGCCTGGACACCTTTTGTGTCACAACTGCCCCTGGACTGGGTGTGTGTCACAAACCCCATTGGACAGTGTGTGTGTCACAAACCCCATTAGACATTGTGTGTGTCAGAAACACCCATGGACACCCTTTGTGTCACAAACGCCCGTGGACAGCATGTGTGTCACCAACCCCATTGGACAGAGTGTGTATGTCGCAAACCCCATTGGAGAGTGTGTGTGTCACAAACCCCATTAGACAGCGTGTATGTCACAAACACGCCTGGACACAGTTTATTTCACAAACGCCCCTGGACAGCGTGTGTGTCACAAACCCGATTGGATAGTCTGTGTGTCACAAACCCCATTGGACAGTGTGTGTGACACAAACCCCATTGGACAGGTGGTGTGTCACAAACCCCATTGAACACCGTGTTTGGTACAAACGCCATTGGACAGCGTGTGTGTCACAAACTCATTGGACAGTCGTTGTTTCACAAACCCCATTGCACAGGGTGTGTGTAACAAAGAACCCTGGAAGCCGTTTGTGTTAGAAACGCCCCTGGACAGCGTGTGTGTCACAAACTCCATTGGAGAGTGTCTGTGTCACAAACCCCATTGGACAGAGTGTGTCACAACCTCCCCTGGAAACTGTGTGTGTCACAAACACCCCTGGACAACGTGTATGTCACAAACGCCCCTAGATAGGGTGTGTGTCACAAAACCCATTGGAGAGCGTGTGTGTCACAAACTCCACTGGACAGTGTGTGTCACAAACCCCCCTGGACAGTGTGTGTGTCACAAACCCCATTGGAGAGCGTGTGTGTCACAAACCCCATTGGACAGCGTGTGTCACAACCCGCCCTGGACAGCGTGTGTGTCACAAACCCCATTGGAGAGCGTGTGTGTCACAAACCCCATTGGACAGCGTGTGTCACAAACACCCCTGGACAGTGTGTGTGTCACAAACGACCCTGGACAGGGGGTTTGTCACATACCCCATTGGACAGTGTGCATGTCACAAACCCCATTGAACAACGTGTGACTCACAAAACCCATTGGACACTGCCTGTGTCACAAACCTCATTGGCAACGTGTGTGTCATAAACACCATTGGACAGGGTGTGTGTCACAAACACCCCTGAACAGAATGCGTGTTCACAAACCCCATTGCAAATTCTGTGTGTCAGAAACCCCATCAGACAGCATTTATGTCACAAACCCCCTTGGACAGTGTGTGTTTCAAAAACCCCCTTGGACAGCGTGTGTGTCACAAACCCCGCTGGACAGCGTGTGTGTCACAACTCTCCCTGGACAGTGTGTGTATCACAAAAACCAATGGACAGTGTGTGTGTCGCAGACACCATTGGCCACGGTGTGTGTCACAAACGCCCCCGGACTGCGATTGTGTCACAAAATCCCATTGGACAGTGTGTGTTTCACAAGCCCATTGGACAGCTTGTGTTTCACAAACACCCTTGGACACCGTTTGTTTCACAAACGCCCCTGGACAGGGTGTGTGTCACAAACGCCCCTGGACAGCGTGTCTGTCACAAACCCCATTGGACTGGGTGTGTGTCACAAGCACATCTGGACAGCGTGTGTGTCAGAAACGCCGCTGGACAGAGTGTGTGTCCCCAACCCCATTGGACAGTGTGTGTGTCACAAACTCCATTGGACAGGGTGTGTGTCACAAACACCCCTGGACACCGTTTGTGTCAAAAACGTTTCTGGTCAGAGTGTGTGTCACAAACCCCATTGGACAGAGTGTGTATGTCGCAAACCCCATTGGAGAGTGTGTGTGTCACAAATCCCATTGGAGAGTCTGTGTGTCACAAACCCCGTTGGACAGTGTGTGTGACACAAACCCCATTGGACAGGTGGTGTGTCACAAACCCCATTGAACACTGTGTTTGGTACAAACGCCATTGGACAGCGTGTGTGTCACAAACCCATTGGACAGCCGTTGTTTCACAAACCCCATTGCACAGGGTGTGTGTAACAAAGAACCCTGGAAGCCGTTTGTGTTAGAAACGCCCCTGGACAGCGTGTGTGTCACAAACTCCATTGGAGAGTGTCTGTGTCACAAAACTCATTGGACAGAGTGTGTCAAACCTCCCCTGGAAACTGTGTGTGTCACAAACACCCCTGGACAACGTGTATGTCACAAACGCCCCTAGATAGGGTGTGTGTCACAAAACCCATTGGAGAGTGTATGTGTCACAAACGCCATTGGACAGTGTGTGTCACAAACCCCTCTGGACAGTGTGTGTGTCACAAACCCCATTGGAGAGCGTGTGTGTCACAAACCCCATTGGACTGATTGTGTGTCACAAACACACCTGGACAGCGTGTATGTCACAAACCCCACTGGAGAGTGTGTGTGTCACAAACCCCATTGGAGAGCGTGTGTGTCACAAACCCCATTGGACAGCGTGTGTCACAAACACCCCTGGACAGTGTGTGTGTCACAAACGCCCCTGGACAGGGTGTTTGTCACATACCCCATTGGACAGTGTGCATGTCACAAACCCCATTGAACAACGTGTGACTCACAAAGCCCATTGGACACTGCCTGTGTCACAAACCTCATTGGCAACGTGTGTGTCATAAACACCATTGGACAGGGTGTGTGTCACAAACACCCCTGAACAGAATGCGTGTTCACAAACCCCATTGCAAATTCTGTGTGTCAGAAACCCCATCAGACAGTATTTATGTCACAAACCCCCTTGGACAGTGTGTGTTTCAATAACCCCCTTGGACAGCGTGTGTGTCACAAACCCCCCTGGACAGCGTGTGTGTCACAACTCTCCCTGGACAGTGTGTGTATCTCAAAAACCAATGGACAGTGTGTGTGTCGCAGACACCATTGGACAAGGTGTGTGTCACAAATGCCCCCGGACTGCGATTGTGTCACAAAACCCCATTGGACAGTGTGTGTTTCACAAACCCCATTGGACAGCTTGTGTTTCACAAACACCCTTGGACACCGTTTGTTTCACAAACGCCCCTGGACAGGGTGTGTGTCACAAACGCCCCTGGACAGCGTGTCTGTCACAAACCCCATTGGACTGGGTGTGTGTCACAAACACACCTGGACAGCGTGTGTGTCAGAAACGCCGCTGGACAGAATGTGTGTCCCCAACCCCATTGGACAGCTTGTGTGTCACAAACCCCATTGGACAGGGTGTGTGTCACAAACACCCCTGGACACCGTTTGTGTCAAAAACGTTTCTGGTCAGAGTGTGTGTCACAAACCCCATTGGACAGAGTGTGTATGTCGCAAACCCCATTGGAGAGTGTGTGTGTCACAAACCCCATTGGACAGGGTGTGTGTCACAAACACCCCTGGACAGAGTGCGTCTCACAAACCCCATTGCACTTTGTTAGTATCAGAAAGCCCATTGGACAGCGTGTGTCTCACAAACCCCAAGAGACAGGGTGTGTGTCACAAACACCCTGGACACCGTTTGCGTCACAAACGTTTCTGGACAGGGTGTTTGTCACAAACCCCATTGGACAACGCGTGTGTCTCAAAACCCATTGGACAGTGTGTGTTTCACAAACCCCATTGGACAGGTTGTGTGTCACAAACACCCCTGGACACCGTTTTTGTCACAAACGTTTCTGTACAGGGTGTATTTCAGAAACCCCATTGGACAGTGTGTGTGTCACCAATGCCATTGCACAGCGTGCATGTCATAAATTCCATTGGACAGTGTGTGTTCCACAAATCCCATTGGACAGGTTGTATGTCACAAACACCCATGGACACCGTTTCTGTCACAAACACCCCTGGAGAGGCTGTGAGTCACCAACGCCCCTGTACAAGGTGTGTCACAAATGCCCGCAGACACGGTGTGTGTCACAAACCGTGTTTGAGTTTGTGTGTGTCACAAACCCCATTGGACAGCGTGTGTGTCACAGTCCCCATTGGACAGGGTGTGTGTCACAAACACACCTGGGCACCTTTTGTGTCACAAACGCCCCTGGACTGGGTGTGTGTCACAAACCCCATTAGGCAGTGTGTGTTTCACAAACCCCATTGGACAGGTTGTGTGTCACAAACACGCCTGGACACCGTTTGTTTCACAAACGCCCCTGGACAGGGTGTGTGCAACATACCCCATTGGACAGTGTGTGTGTCACAAACCCCATTGGACAGCTTTTGAGTCACAAACACCCTTGGACAGCGTTTGTGTCACAAAGGCCCCTGGAGAGGGTGTGTGTCACAAACGCCCCTGGACAGTCTGTGTGTCACAAACCCCATTGGACAGCTTGTGTGTCACAAACCCCACTGGACAGGGTGTGTGTCACAAACACCCCTGGACACCGTTTGTGTCAAAAACATTTCTGGTCAGGGTGTGTGTCACAAACCTCATTGGATAGCGTGTGTGTCACAAACCCCATAGGACAGTGTGTGTTTCACAATCCCCATTGCACAGCTTTTGTGTCACAAACCCCATTGGACAGGGTGTTTGTCACAAACGCCCCTGAACAGGGTGTGTGTTGCAAACGCCCCTGGACAACGTGTGTGTAACAAATCCCCCCATGGACGTCGTGTGTTTCACAACTCTCCCTGGACAGTGTGTGTATCACAAAAACCAATGGAGAGTGTGTGTCTCACAGACCCCATTGGACAGGGTGTGTGTCACAAACACCCCTGGACATCTTTTATGTCACAAACGCCCCTGGACTGTTAGTGTGTCACAAAAACCCATTGTAGAGTGTGTGTGTCACAAACCCTTTTGGACAGTGTGTTTGACTCAAACCCCATTGGACAGGTTGTGTGTCACAAACAACCCTGGACACCGCTTCTGTCAAAAACGCCCCTGGACAGGGTGTGTGTCACAAATGCCCCTGGACAGCCTGTGTGTCACAAACCCCATTGGACAGGGTGTTTGTCACAAACGCTCCAGAACAGGGTGTGTCACAAACGCCCCTGGACAACGTGTGTGTCACAACTCTCCCTGGACAGTGTGTGTATCACAATAACCAATGGACAGTGTGTGTCTCACAGACCCCATTGGACAGGGTGTGTGTCACAAACACCCCTGGACATCTTTTATGTCACAAACGCCCCTGGACTGTTAGTGTGTCACAAAACCCCATTGTAGAGTGTGTGTGTCACAAACCCCATTAGACAGTGTGTGTGTCACGAACCCCTTTGGACAGTGTGTGTCACAAACCCCAGTGGACAGCCTGTGTGTCACAAACCCCATTGGACAGTGTGTTTGACACAAACCCCATTGGACAGGTTGTGTGTCACAAACAACCCTGGACACCGTTTGTGTCAGAAACGCCCCTGGACAGGGTGTGTGTCATAAATGACCGTGGACAGCCTGTGTGTCACAAACCCCATTGGACAGCGTGTATGTCACAAACCCTTTTGGACAGGACGTGTGTCACAAACACACCTGGACACCGTTTGTGTCACAAACGCCCCTGGACAGGGTGTGTGTCACAAACCGTGTTGGAGTTTGTGTGTGTCAGAAACCCCATTGCACATTGTGTGAGTAACAAATCCCATTGGACAGCCTGTGTGTCACAAACCCCATTGGACAGTGTGTGTGTCACAAGCCCCATTAGACAGTGTATGTTTCACAAACCCCATTGGACAGGTTGTGTGTCACAAACACGCCTGGACACCGTTTGTGTGACAAACGCCCCTGGACAGGGTGTGTGCAACATACCCCATTGGACAGTGTGTGTGTCACAAACGCCACTGGACAGAGTGTGTGTCACAAAACCCATTGGACAGCTTGTGTGTCACAAACTCCACTGGACAGGGTGTGTGTCACAAACACCCCCGGACACCGTTTGTGTCAAAAACGTTTCTGATCAGGGTGTGTGTCACAAACCTCATTGGACAGCGTGTGTGTCACAAACCCCATTGGACAGTGTGTGTTTCACAATCCCCATTGGACAGGTTTTGTGTCACAAACCCCATTGGACAGGGTGTGTGTCACAAACCCCATTGGACAGGGTGTGTGTTACAAATACACCTGGGCACCTTTTGTGTCACAAACGCCCCTGGACTGGGTGTGTGTCGCAAACGCCCCTGGACAGCCTGTGTGTCAGAAACCCCCCATGGACATCGTGTGTGTCACAACTCTCCCTGGACAGTGTGTGTATCACAAAAACCAATGGACAGTGTGTGTCTCACAGACCCCATTGGACAGGGTGTGTGTCACAAATAGCCCTGGACATCTTTTATGTCACAAACGCCCCTGGACTGTTAGTGTGTCACAAAACCCCATTGTAGAGTGTGTGTGTCACAAACCCCATTGGACAGTGTGTTTGACACAAACCCCATTGGACAGGTTGTGTGTCACAAACAACCCTGGACACCGTTTGTGTCAGAAACGCCCCTGGACAGGGTGTGTGTCACAAATGCCCCTGGACAGCCTGTGTGTCACAAACCACATTGGACAGGGTATGTGTCACAAACACCCCTGGACACCGTTTGTGTCACAAACGTTTCTGTACAGGGTGTGTTTCAGAAACCCCATTGGACAGTGTGTGTGTCACAAATGCAATTGCACAGCGTGCATGTCATAAACTCCATTGGACAGTGTGTGTTCCACAAATCCCATTGGACAGGTTGTATGTCACAAACACCCATGGACACCGTTTCGGTCACAAACACCCCTGGAGAGCCTGTGAGTCACCAACGCCCCTGGACAAGGTGTGTCACAAATGCCCCTGGACAGGGTGCATGTCACAAACCGTGTTGGAGTTTGTGTGTGTCACAAACCCCATTGGACAGCGTGTGTGTCACAAACCCCATTGCACAGCGTGTGTCACAACCCCCCCTGGACAGCGTGTGTGTCACAAACCCCATTGGAGAGTGTGTGTGTCACAAACCCCATTGGAGAGCGTGTGTGTCACAAACCCCATTGGACAGCGTGTGTCACAAACACCCCTGGACAGTGTGTGTGTCACAAACGCCCCTGGACAGGAGGTTTGTCACATACCCCTTTGGACAGTGTGCATGTCACAAACCCCATTGAACAATGTGTGACTCACAAAGCCTATTGGACACTGCCTGTGTCACAAACCTCATTGGCAACGTGTGTGTCATAAACACCATTGGACAGGGTGTGTGTCACAAACACCCCTGAACAGAATGCGTGTTCACAAACCCTATTGCAAATTGTGTGTGTCAGAAACCCCATTAGACAGCATTTATGTCACAAACCCCCTTGGACAGCGTGTGTGTCACAAACCCCCCTGGACAGCGTGTGTGTCACAACTCTCCCTGGACAGTGTGTGTATCACAAAAACCAATGGACAGTGTGTGTGTCGCAGACACCATTGGACACGGTGTGTGTCACAAACGCCCCCGGACTGCGATTGTGTCACAAAACCCCATTGGACAGTGTGTGTTTCACAAACCCCATTGGACAGCTTGTGTTTCACAAACGCCCCTGGACAGGGTGTGTGTCACAAACGCCCCTGGACAGCGTGTCTGTCACAAACCCCATTGGACTGGGTGTGTGTCACAAACACACCTGAACAGCGTGTGTGACAGAAACGCCGCTGGACAGAGTGTGTGTCCCCAACCCCATTGGACAGCTTGTGTGTGACAAACCCCATTGGACAGGGTGTGTGTCACAAACACCCCTGGACACCGTTTGTGTCAAAAACGTTTCTGGTCAGAGTGTGTGTCACAAACCCCATTGGACAGAGTGTGTATGTCGCAAACCCCATTGGACAGAGTGTGTGTGTCACAAACACCCCTGGACAGAGTGCGTCTCACAAACCCCATTGCACTTTGTTAGTATTAGAAAGCCCATTGGACAGCGTGTGTCTCACAAACCCCATTAGACAGGGTGTGTGTCACAAACACCCTGGACACCGTTTGCGTCACAAACGTTTCTGGACAGGATGTTTGTCACAAACCCCATTGGACAGCGTGTGTGTCTCAAAACCCATTGGACAGTGTGTGTTTCACAAACCCCATTGGACAGGTTGTGTGTCACAAACACCCCTGGACACCGTTTTTGTCACAAACGTTTCTGTACAGGGTGTGTTTCAGAAACCCCATTGGACAGTGTGTGTGTCACAAACGCCCCTGGACATCATGTGTGTCACAACTCTCCCTGGACATTGTGTGTATCACAAAAACCACTGGACAGTGTGTGTATCACAGACCCATTGGACAGAGTGTGTGTCACAAATACCCCTGGACATCTTTTGTGTCACAAACGCCCCTGGAATGTTAGTGTGTCACAAAACCTCATTGTAAAGTGTGTATGTCACAAATCCCATTAGACAGCGTGTGTGTGAGAAACCCCATAGGACAGCGTGTGTCTCAGAAACACCCCTGGCAGCGTGTTTGTCCCAAACGCCTCTGCACAGGGTGTGTATCACAAACACCCCTGAACAGAGTGTGTGTCACAAACCCCATTGCACTTTGTGTGTCTCACAAAGCCCATTGGACAGTGTGTGTGTCACAAACGCCCCTGGACAGCGTGTCTATCAGAAAAACCAATGGACAGTGTGTGTGTCACAAACCCATTGGACAGCCGTTGTTTCACAAACCCCATTGCACAGGGTGTGTGTAACAAAGAGCCCTGGACGCCGTTTGTGTTAGAAACGCCCCTGGACAGCGTGTGTGTCACAAACTCCATTGGAGAGTGTCTGTGTCACAAACCCCATTGGACAGCGTGTATGTCACAAACCCCATTGGACAGCATGTGTCACAAGCCCCCCTGGAAACTGTGTGTGTCCAAAATATCCCTGGACAGCGTTTGTGTCACAAATCCCATTGGACAGCGTGTGTGTCACGAACCCCATTGGACAGTGTGTGTCACAAACCCCCCTGAACAGTGTGTGTGTCAGAAACCCCATTGGAGAGCGTGTATGTCACAAACCTCATTGGATATTTTGTGTGTCACAAACCCCATTGCACAGCGTGTGTGTCACAAACCTCATTGGACAGTGTTTTTGACACAAACCCCATTGGACAGATTGTGTGTCATAAACAAACCTGGACACCGTTTGTGTCAGAAACGCCGCTGGACAGGGTGTGTGTCACAAATGCCCCTGGACAGCCTGTGTGTCACAAACCCCATTGGACAGCGTGTCTGTCACAAACCCCATTGGACAGGGTGTGTGTCACAAACACACCTCGACACCTTTTGTGTCACAAACGCCCCTGGACAGGGTCTGTGTCACAAACGCCCCTGGACAGCGTGTGTCTCACAAACCCCATTCAACAGCGTGTGTTTCACAAACACCATTGGACAGGGTGTGTGTTACAAACACGCCTGGACACCTTTTGTGTCACAACTGCCCCTGGACTGCGTGTGTGTCACAAACCCCATTGGACAGTGTGTGTGTCACAAACCCCATTAGACATTGTGTGTGTCAGAAACACCCATGGACACCCTTTGTGTCACAAACGCCCGTGGACAGCATGTGTGTCACCAACCCCATTGGACAGAGTGTGTATGTCGCAAACCCCATTGGAGAGTGTGTGTGTCACAAACCCCATTAGACAGCGTGTATGTCACAAACACGCCTGGACACAGTTTATTTCACAAACGCCCCTGGACAGCGTGTGTGTCACAAACCCGATTGGATAGTCTGTGTGTCACAAACCCCATTGGACAGTGTGTGTGACACAAACCCCATTGGACAGGTGGTGTGTCACAAACCCCATTGAACACCGTGTTTGGTACAAACGCCATTGGACAGCGTGTGTGTCACAAACTCATTGGACAGTCGTTGTTTCACAAACCCCATTGCACAGGGTGTGTGTAACAAAGACCCCTGGAAGCCGTTTGTGTTAGAAACGCCCCTGGACAGCGTGTGTGTCACAAACTCCATTGGAGAGTGTCTGTGTCACAAACCCCATTGGACAGAGTGTGTCACAACCTCCCCTGGAAACTGTGTGTGTCACAAACACCCCTGGACAACGTGTATGTCACAAACGCCCCTAGATAGGGTGTGTGCAACATAACGCATTGGAGAGCGTGTGTGTCACAAACTCCACTGGACAGTGTGTGTCACAAACCCCCCTGGACAGTGTGTGTGTCACAAACCCCATTGGAGAGCGTGTGTGTCACAAACCCCATTGGACAGCGTGTGTCACAACCCCCCCTGGACAGCGTGTGTGTCACAAACCCCATTGGAGAGCGTGTGTGTCACAAACCCCATTGGACAGCGTGTGTCACAAACACCCCTGGACAGTGTGTGTGTCACAAACGACCCTGGACAGGGGGTTTGTCACATACCCCATTGGACAGTGTGCATGTCACAAACCCCATTGAACAACGTGTGACTCACAAAACCCATTGGACACTGCCTGTGTCACAAACCTCATTGGCAACGTATGTGTCATAAACACCATTGGACAGGGTGTGTGTCACAAACACCCCTGAACAGAATGCGTGTTCACAAACCCCATTGCAAATTCTGTGTGTCAGAAACCCCATCAGACAGCATTTATGTCACAAACCCCCTTGAGCAGTGTGTGTTTCAAAAACCCCCTTGGACAGCGTGTGTGTCACAAACCCCGCTGGACAGCGTGTGTGTCACAACTCTCCCTGGACAGTGTGTGTATCACAAAAACCAATGGACAGTGTGTGTGTCGCAGACACCATTGGCCACGGTGTGTGTCACAAACGCCCCCGGACTGCGATTGTGTCACAAAATCCCATTGGACAGTGTGTGTTTCACAAACCCCATTGGACAGCTTGTGTTTCACAAACACCCTTGGACACCGTTTGTTTCACAAACGCCCCTGGACAGGGTGTGTGTCACAAACGCCCCTGGACAGCGTGTCTGTCACAAACCCCATTGGACTGGGTGTGTGTCACAAACACATCTCGACAGCGTGTGTGTCAGAAACGCCGCTCGACAGAGTGTGTGTCCCCAACCCCATTGGACAGCTTGTGTGTCACAAATCCCATTGGACAGGGTGTGTGTCACAAACACCCCTGGACACCGTTTGTGTCAAAAACGTTTCTGGTCAGAGTGTGTGTCACAAACCCCATTGGACAGAGTGTGTATGTCGCAAACCCCATTGGAGAGTGTGTGTGTCACAAATCCCATTGGACAGGGTGTGTGTCACAAACACGCCTGGACACCGTTTGTGTCAAAAACGTTTCTGGTCAGGGTGTGTGTCACAAACCTCATTGGACAGCGTGTGTGTCACAAACCCCATTGGACAGTGTGTGTTTCACAATCCCCATTGGACAGGTTTTGTGTCACAAACCCCATTGGACAGGGTGTTTGTCACAAACGCCCCAGAACAGGGTGTGTCACAAACGCCCCTGGACAGCGTGTGTGTCACAAACCCCCCATGGACATCGTGTGTGTCACAACTCTCCCTGGACAGTGTGTGTATCACAAAAACCAATGGACAGTGTGTGTCTCACAGACCCCATTGGACAAGGTGTGTGTAACAAACACCCCTGGACATCTTTTATGTCACAAACGCCCCTGGACTGTTAGTGTGTCACAAAACCCCATTGTAGAGTGTGTGTGTCACAAACCCCATTAGACAGTGTGTGTGTCACGAACCCCATTGGACAGTGTGTGTCACAAACCCCAGTGGACAGTCTGTGTGTCACAAACCCCATTGGACAGTGTGTTTGACACAAACTCCATTGGACAGGTTGTGTGTCACAAACAACCCTTGACACCGTTTGTGTCAGAAACGCCCCTGGACAAGGTGTGTGTCACAAATGCCCCTGGACAGCCTGTGTGTCACAAACCCCATTGGACAGCCTGTGTGTCACAAACCCCATTGGACAGCCTGTGTGTCACAAACCCAGTCGGACAGCGTGTGTCAAAATCCCCCTTGACAGTGTGTGTATCAAACACCAACCTCATTGGACAGTGTGTGTGACACAAACCTAATTGGACAATGTGTGTGTCACAAACCCCCTTGGACAGTGTGTGTGTCACAAAGACCATTGTACTCTGTGTGCGTCACAAACCCTCCTGGACAGTGTGTGTGACACCAACCTCATTGGACAGTGTGTGTGT
This sequence comes from Nesoenas mayeri, assembly GCF_963082525.1. Taxonomy (NCBI): domain Eukaryota; kingdom Metazoa; phylum Chordata; class Aves; order Columbiformes; family Columbidae; genus Nesoenas; species Nesoenas mayeri. Next base: position 651,637 of record NW_027660004.1, read on the forward strand.
CACAAACCCCTTTGAACAACGTGTGTGTCACAAACCCCATAGGACAGTGTGTGTGACACAAACACCAGTGGACATTGTGTGTGTCACAAACCCCTCTGGACAGCGTGTGTGTCACAAACCCCATTGGACAGCGTGTGTCACAACCCCACCTGGACAGCATGTGTGTCACAAACCCCTTTTGACAGTGTGTGTGTCACAAACCCACCTGGACAGCGTGTGTGTCACAAACCCCGCTGGACAGTGTGTGTGTCATTTAGCCCTTTGGACAGTGTGTGGTTTACCAGCCCCATTGGACGGTGTGTGTTTCACAAACCCCATTGGACAGCGTGTGTGTCACAAACCATATTGGACAGTTTGTGTCACAACCCCCCCATGGACATTGTGTGTATCACAAACACCCCTGGACAGTGTGTGTGTCACAAACTCCATTGGACAGCGTATGTGTCACAAACCCCATTGGACAGTTTGTGTCACAACCCCGCCATGGACATTGTGTGTATCACAAACACCCCTGGACAGTGTGTGCGTCACAAACCCCATTGGACAGTGTGTGTGTCAAAAACCCCATTGAACAGCATGTGTGTCACAACCCTCCCTGGACAGTGTGTGTGTCAGAAACTCTCCTGGACAGGGTTTGTGTTCACAAACCTCATTGGACAGCGTGTGTGTCTCAAACATCCCTGGACAGTGTGTGTGTCACAAACCCCATTGGAGAGAGTGTGTGTCACAAACCCAATTGGATAGTGTGTGTGTCACAAACCCCATTGGACAGCGTGTATGTCACAAACTCAGTTGGACAGTGTGTGTCAAAACCCCCCTTGACAGTGTGTGTATCACAAACACCCTTGAACAGTGTGTGTGTCACAAACCCAATTGGACAGTGTGTGTGTCACAAACCGCATTGGACAGCCTGTGTGTCACAAACTCCATTGGACTGTGTGTGTGTCACAAACCCCATTGGACAGAGTGTGTGTCACAAACCCAATTGGACAGTGTGTGTGTCACAAACCCCATTGGACAGCCTGTGTGTCACAAACCCCCTTGGACAGTGTGTGTGTCACAAACACCATTGTACTCTGTGTGTGTCACAAACCCTCCTGGACAGTGTGTGTGTCACCAACCCCATTGGACAGTGTGTGTGTCACAAACCCCATCGGACCAAGTATGTGTCACAAATCCCATAGGACAGTGTGTGTGACACCAACCTCATTGGGCAGTGTGTGTGTCAGAAACCCCTTTGAACAACGTGTGTGTCACAAACCCCATTGGACAGTGTGTGTGACACAAACACCAGTGGACATTGTGTGTGTCACAAACCCGATTAGACAGTGTGTGTGTCACAAACCCCTCTGGATAGCGTGTGTGTCACAAACCCCATTGGACAGCGTGTGTCACAATCCCACCTGGACAACTTGTGTGTCACAAACCCCTTTTGACAGTGTGTGTGTCACAAACCCACTTGGACAGCGTGTGTGTCACAAACCCCGCTGGACAGTGTGTGTGTCATTTAGCCCTTTGGACAGTGTGTGGTTCACCAGCCCCATTGGACAGCGTGTCTGTCAAAAACCCCATTGGATAGTTTGTGGTTCACCAGCCCCATTGGACAGTGTGTGTGTCACAAACCCCATTGGACAGCGTGTGTGTCACAAACCCCATTGGACAGTTTGTGTCACAACCCCCCCATGGACATTGTGTGTATCACAAACAACCCTGGACAGTGCGTGTGTCACAAACCCCATTGGACAGTGTGTGTGTCACAAACCCCATTGGATAGTTTGTGTCACTACCCCCCTGGACATTGTGTGTATCACAAACACCCCTGGACAGTGTGTGTGTCACAAACCCCATAGGACAGCGTATGTGTTTACAAACCCCATTGGACAGCATGTGAGTCACAAGCAACATTGGACTCTGTGTGTGTCACAAACCCTCCTGGACAGTGTGTGTGTCACAAACCCCACTGGACACACAGATGACTACAGTAAAAAACCAACACTGAAGGTATGCAGGTCTTTGTTTCTTCTAGTTGAGGGGATCAATAAGAGATTTAGCTGCTTGCACTGTTTTTGTTACTCACACACTGATGATCTAGTATAGAAGCTACAAACCTCACAAGAAGCAGACCCAGAACCTCATTTAAGTGCCCTAAGGTCAAATTAAGAAGTCATTTAGCTGGTTTTCTCAGTGACCCCCCTGCTCTGAGATTCCTCCTTGCACAGTGACTATCAACGCCAGAAGGAAAATTTACTTTAATCCCGCACGCAGGTGAATTTTGGGTTTTTAAGTTTCTTTCCTTAAATGAATGATGTATTTCTCTCTTATATGGTTAAGTAAAGGTTCACAAAAAAACCACATTTCTTTGCTGGACTTTTGTTTCTTTTCAGTGGCAAAATTTGTCACTGTACAAATATTGGATCAGATGGCAACTAAAATAGCATGAAGTTAGTTGACATTCCTCCAATACCCATCTATATAAACAGATTGTTATCAGTTACTAAAATGGTTAAAAATCAGTCTTACTGCTCGTCAGTTGTTATTAATGAGAAAACTGTTTTACATAACTGACCTGAAATGCAGATGAATCCAGAAGAAAAAAAAGCCTCGTTGTATGAAGACAAGTTATCTGTTTGGGCATAAACGGGATAAATGGACGTATGAGAACAAGAGCATTCCACATAGTCTGATGTGTCGTCAACCACTTTGCAGAACCCGCTGTCGGACAGCCAGCTGCAAAACAAAATGTCCACAAAGCTGGAAATCGACTTGTCTAATTCACACGGTAAACAGGCTTGAAAATTGTTGTATCTCTGAAAACACCGGGTTTTCTAAACTACTGCATAAGTTTATCTTCATCTATTGCACATCTTTCATGTGCAGTTTTTAGAACAGCATATTTACATGAAATTAAAACAGCTTTTAAAAAAATATATTATTAAAAAAATATAAGTATATAGTAATGAACTTTGTTTTTCTGCTAGAAGTTTTTTTTGTGGCCATGTTTTAAAACTTACACAAGATTCACAGTCCCATCTGAATTTTTAAATAGTGTGTTGCTTATACTTGCACAGTGCTTTAGCCCATTCTGAAGAACACTTGCTGTTTGCTGTTTTGAAACTAAAATACATGTTCTCCTTCAGTATTGCTGAAAATTTTGGAAAATGATACTACAGGTGACATCCTAAGCCATTTCTAGTGGAAACCACATTGTTCTGTGATACAATGTCTAGATAAAAGGAGAGTATGCAGGTAAATTCTGCTGCATCTCCTTCCTGAATAGTTTATATCAGTGACAGACTGATATAATCCAGACCATCTAATGAAATCATATCTAAACTAACTAGTTGTCTGCAGGATATAGAATGTAACTCTCTCTAATTTCATTTATACTGTGTGAACAGGAAAGAAATAGGCAAATCAAATAACAGGGCGTTGAAGGGAATACACAGAAAACTTTAGCACATCGCTTGCAATGGTGTGAGTAGCAATAAGAATGGAAAATGATCAGCAGTTCACCACTTCTGAAAACCAGGATACATCAAGTCAAGCTAGCAGCAGCAATATTAAAAACTACCAGGAGATGGCCTTTCTGTCAAAAAGTAAGAGCCCTACAGAGATCATCGTCAAAAGTTATGCCAAAATTCTGGATATTAGCAAATAAGGAATATTCTCTTTCAGTGACTTGAAGCAATACCAGAGACGCAGGTTTAATTCTTTGTAAGAATGGACTCAAAATGTTGTCTGATAACAACTGTAAAGAGTACAAAAGACGCTAATATTAATGAAGTGATGCCATTCTGGAATTTATGGCCTCTCAGCATTGCCCAACACATCATTACGTAAACTAAACAGTACTGTAATGAAAAAAATCAATAGTAGAAGTCTGAGAAATCTCTAAGTTAGAATAACTACACATTTTATTATACAGAATGTTTTACGTGCTGGTACAAAGGCCAGAAAAGTTAAGGGAAAAAGATGGATAAGAAATAGATCAATTTCGTACTTGCAGGCGATCTGATCGGACTTGATGGGATTTTATACAAATACACATGGTAGAAACTGGAAAACTAAACAGATTAATAAAACAACCTTTCAGCAGCTTGGCTCCAGAGGAGACATAGAGACTTTTGTGGAACAATCCGACTTCCTGTAGCATAAATCCGATAAACAACTTCATTGTTATCTTTCAAAGGGTATGAACTCCGACCCTTCAAACTCATAGAAAAAGCCTGAAACAATACACACAACATAAACACAAACTTAATATTAAAATTCAACAGTCAGTGCTCATTTTAATCACCAACACACTAAAACGCTCACATTATTTTAAAGACATTTAAGATGGTTCGAGTAATATATAAATTAATTTATTGAAAAAATAAATTGCATTATCTTCAAACCTTGTTCTTCAAGGCAAGCTCTTTGTCTCCAGTAAGGAACCACTGCTGACTGCTATATTCTGTGAACTGTACAGATTCACAGCTCTCTTCTTGAAGAGGGGATAACACAACAGAGACCTTTAACAAATGTTCAGGTACTTGAATAAAATCTCCATCTTTTCCATCAAATCTGTGTCCGTTGATTTGCTAAGGAAACCAGTTGTGAGCCATTATTGCAATGTACGGGCAGCTGTCAAGGCTATTTTTACCTCTGTTGAAGAGGAAAAACAACAGGGCTGGTAAGTGGAACTGAACTTTCACTATGCTTCACATAATTACTCTAAAATGTATGCGTAATTAATATTTTATCCCTTCATCATTTTAGGCTTTATTACATTTAATAAAAAGACAGCTTCCGTTTCTGTGAAAAAAAGGAGGGGCGGAATTATGATGTATTTTGGCTTCTCCATTTCTCCTCTGGATTTTGCTCACTATGATCTGTAAGAAAAACCATCCCATGGTAAAACAGGTTATCATAATATTCATCTTTATAACTTGATGTAGAGAAGAGTCAATAACAAGGAGAAGCATTAAAATGGATGATCTAGCTCTTATTCCCAAGAGATGACACAAAAATCTTGCAATAAGGAATTTGAACTTTCAAGTTCTGGACACTGTTCCAGATAGCACTGTTATTTATGCCATTTACTGTCTTTTGGCTGAGATGGGCATCTTAACCCCTATAACTTATGCAATGTCACAGAAAGTTGCATCTCCAAAAGAAACTGAGAAAGAAATCTAAAGCATGCTGATTTTCACCTGACGGGAGTAAAGAAAAAAGGTATTTTTTAATTCTAGATTCAACTACCGGTTTTTTAATAGGTTCACAGTGGGAGAAACCCACTGTTGAAAAGTGTTTGTGTCATAAAACTGTCATTTGTTTCTGCAGTCATCTATTTTCCCTGCCCATTAGCCTGGCCATAGGTTATGATGCACTTGCAGAAAAAACTAGGAATTTGAAACTACATGTAAAAACTATGAGTTGCTTTCAGGCAATTCTAAATAATGTTCAAGTGAGCAAAACCATGTACACAGAAATTAGAGAATGCCAGTAGAAATTTTGGGTTACTTACTGTCACCTACATCTCAAAGGAAAGCTCTCCATCATATAATTACGTTATTTTCTTAGCAAGATTAATTAATCCTTTTCTAAGCAATATTTAAGCTAATAGTGACTTAATACATCCCAGATCTCCTGACTTCTACTCTCAGAGCTACCCCGCATTTGTGACACCAGCTCTTAGAGCTTTGTAAGATTCCGACAGAGTGCAACACGTTTTCATACAGGTAACAAGTCCCTTTTCTAAAAAACATCATTTACATTTTTACTGTATTAGCTTTCTGGTATTTTCAAAACGTATTTTGAATTCAAGGTTACTTACCTTTCTCCCGGTGACCCACACATTACCCCTGTCAACAGGGAAAAGGCAAATTTCCCGGTCACCGCAGCAAGCAGGCTATATCCTCGTGTGTCCTCGCGTTTTGGGCTAGCCAGGGTGCAGAGTATCTCATAGAAAAGGCTTCTACTTTTATCAGTGAGTAACTGTTTCTCACCAACATCTGTCACCTAAAGGGAGGAGAAGAAATCGAACATTTTATGCACACAAGTCTGCTTGTAACATTTCCTCATAAAACGAACATTTATCCCAGTGTTCATTCTGAAAGTTCAGCATATTTTTCATTTCTTGATCACTGCGGCCAAGGCATCAGGTGCAGTCTATGTCAAAACTACACAAAGATATCCTTACTAATGTGGATTTATTAAAGAAACCATGTGGGACTTTTCATTCCTTCGCAAGTCAAAGATCGTTGCGCCCTGAGGATTCTTGATATGATTTCTGTGTCAAAATGGCAACAGTCACAAATGAATTATTCTTCCTTAATATTTTTATACTGTTTTGTGTCTAGGTATTTAAACATTTTCCAGCTCCACATTTAAACACTTTCCAGATGCATTTTGCATTGCTCCACAAGTCCAGAAGAGCCAGGAAGCCACAAAACTAGTCCCAGGGTTTTCACAGAACTCAGGGCAATGCTGAAGTGCTCAGGTACTTGCCAGCCCGATTGCCAGAGATAATGCAGAGGGAAAAAAAAGGAAAAGAATATGCAGGCCTGGTTAAGACAACAGCAGAAGACTCCAGCTGGTCCTGGTAGGACTTGCTGGTGTGTTGACTGTATTCAAATGTGAAGATAAGAACAACCTATCAGAGAGCAGTGTAGGGGAAAGGGACCTGGGGGTCCTGGGGACAGCAGGATGACCATGAGCCAGCACTGGGCCCTTGTGGCCAGGAAGGCCAATGGTACCTGGGGTGGGTTAGAAGGGGGTGGTCAGTAGGTCAGAGAGGTTCTCCTGCCCCTCTGCTCTGCCCCGGGGAGACCACACCTGGAACCTTGTGTCCAGTTGTGGCCCCTCAGTTCCAGCAGGACAGGGAACTGCTGGAGGGAGTCCAGCGCAGCCACCAAGATGCTGAAGGGAGTGGAGAATCTCCCGTGTGAGGAAAGGCTGAGGGAGCTGGGGCTCTGGAGCTGGACAAGAGGACACTGAGGGGGGACTCATTCATGGGGATCAATATGGCAAGGGGGAGCGTCAGGAGGATGGAGCCAGGCTCTTCTCGGTGACAACCAATGGTAGGACAAGGAGGAATGGGTACAAACTGGAACACAGGAGTTTTGGAGGTTCTGCTTAAATTTGAGAAGAAACTTGTTCCCGGTGAGGGTGGCAGAGCCTGGCCCAGGCTGCCCAGGGAGCTTGTGGAGTCTCCTTCTCTGCAGACATTCCAACCCCCCTGGACACCTTCCCGTGTAACCTCATCTGGGTGTTCCTGCTCCATGGGGGGATTGCACTGGATGAGCTTTCCAGGGCCCTCCAACCCCTGACATTCTGTGAATCTGTGATTCTGTGAACCCTGAGCCTCACTGCCTTGTGCCAGGGCTAAAACCAACAAAGATATGCCCTGAGAATCAAGAAATCGTAACAAGCTCTGTGAAAGCGTGACACCAAAGGGAAAATGTGGCACAGCACAAAGCATCGTGCTATAGGTACATACACAAAATCAATACCAGTTGTTCTTTTCAACCTATTTGATTGTTGATTGCCGGCCACCATCCTAACTTGTAGCAGGCAAACGTCTTCCATGACTGGGACTTCACAGCTTCTATTTTTACCTTTGTCTGGGTCCCTGGATCCCTGGGTCCCTGCTGTGGATGCTGTCCTTGATCTTATCACAGGCCTGTGTGTTATTTTACTCTTATTAAAGTCATTGGTCATTCAAGAAAGAGCAGGAAAGGTTTACCTTATCTATTATATGCATCACAGCAGTAAGCTGCTCTTCTGTGGTTTCTGTAGCCACTTTGACATTCAGATTCTGGAGGACTCTGTGTAAGATGGTGTCATCAAGAGGCTGATGGAGTTGATCAGTGAGCCCCCAAGCTGGCAAGGAGTCCAAATCTGACACAATGGTGACCTTAGCAATGCCATACACGTCATCTGCCCTGGCACCGCCTGTGGGATTAGAAAGTACAACCTGGAAACGCTTTGGAGATGGGTTTAAAGATCCTGTCTTTGGAGTCAGGGTCACATCCAGGAACATATTTCTCTGTCCAGGTTCAAAAGTCAATAAACCCTCAGATCTGGCAAAATCTTATCCTGCCACAGCTGGAGATATGAAGGTCCGGCCAATAGGTTCAGGTTTCCGTAGCTCCTTAAAACAAATCAGAAGAGTTTGGGGTAACATTATGATAGATACAATCGTTCAAAAACAGCTGCTGTAGAACTCCTGTTGTAAATAGGTAAAATTTAAGTGTGTAAAAAAAGAAACCCTCTTTCAAAATGCAGTTAAGAATTATATAACAATTACCTTAAATGAAATATCTCCCTGAAGTAGCAATCTGTCACCTGTAATCACCGACTACCCAGGGAAAGAATTATATATATTGTCGATAGTGTACAGGATCCCTCTCGTTCTTTTGCAAAACAAAAATCACAAAGCTTTTTCTGGGTGAACAGATGTTACAGAAACGTTAGCACATCTGTAAGGTGAATTCCAGAGGGCACAATGTAAGTTTAGGTCTGTAGCATGAAATTCCCTCGGTTCATGGTACAGGCAGGCATTACAGATACATAAAAACTAAACAAAAGGAAAAAAATAAACCACTCTGGAAACCTGTGCCCAAATTAATATCAGTTCATGATATTTTTAGTCCCAGTAAAGATACCTAGGAATGCTATAGGGCCTCATTTCTTCTGTGAAGTAGCACTCTTTTCACCTTCCACGAGGTCTGCAGATTCTTCATATCCTTACTGCTTTTGTCAGTTGCCATAACCCTGGTATTATATCTCGTAATATAACAAACTTTCCTTAAGTGGAAACTAACATTCCGGGCTATTATTCAAATTCAATCGTATTTCTTAATTTAGTAAGAACTGATTGTATACTGACTATTAAGCAAAGATGTTTATTTGTGAAATACTAGACCGCTTTTGAAAACATTTTGCTTTAATTAGTAGAGTTTACTTATGGAATAAATCAGAATTTTTTTTTGAGTTCAGAGAACTTAGTAAATCAATGCAGTGTGTATCTCTTTCAAAATTGCTCTAGAACAAAATCACATCATCTGTGCAAATTTCAGTAAGAAGTTTCCTTTTGTTTACCCCTTCCAATCGAGAACTAGGAAATGGAGCGATAAGTGGTAATAAAAGCACCAGTGGCAAGAGCATTGTTTAAGAAACCTTTGTAGAAATGAGATCAACATCTGTTTCCTGTCTGCCACGGCTTCTTATTTTACAGGTACCAAGAGCACCAATAATTTGGTGTGTGGTCACGCACACTCATTACCTAAAAATATCCGAAGAAGGGTTGCTATATAAAAATTATAAACAGGTAAAGAAATGCTCCCTATATTTCAGGCTAAATATACACTGGACAGTAGCAATTTCTTCTCCATTTAACATCTAAATTATAATGAACTTTTGGCTGGAAAGAATGTGAAAATTTGTTATCACGCAATTCAACAAAAATTGCACTGGTCAGCTCTAAGAAATGGATGGAAATATCACGTAATCCCATGCAGTTGAAATAAATATGCATCCAATACAGCAATAGAATGCAAAGCATTTTACTGTAAAGGTTGATGGAATTACACCCCTCTTGCAGCCTGTTCCTTGACGTTGAAATCAAGGAAGGAATCATGTTTTTGCAGTTGTGTTACTTCTGCTAAAGGAGAATCTTCATAATCTGTCAGTTAATGATGAGGTAGTCATTTAGAGATAAAAGGGTCCCAAGTTAGAAGTGTCTGATGTTACAGCTGTAAACATAACCAAAAAAATGAAAGGGGATGGTAAAATAGGCTTAAGCACGTGAGATTTTTTAATCAGATAATTTTAGTTTAGAACTTCAAGAAAATGCAATAAAATCTGATGAAAGCGCTCCTTCTCTTTTCCTCAGTGTGCTCTGTGTATTAATACATTTTTCACCTAAAACAGCAAGTGTGTTGGCATCTGAATCTTGACAGGCATACACATAATAAAAACTTAATTTGAGAGAAAAAAGCCTCAAAAATTTGAGTATTTCAAGAACTTTAGGACAAAGAAAGAAATGTATTTAATGCCTGCCTGCCCGTTGTCTTTGAGGTAACTGAAAGGTACTATGAAACAAATCACTCTTGATAATACAAGAGTGAACAAGGCCTTTTTACTAGTGGAAAACAAACAAAATTATAATGTATGGGCCCAGCAAATGCTTGACTGCTTCCTGAAAAAAATGCTAATTACAGCCAGATTCACTTTACAGAATGAACGATTTACTAGCAAAAAAATAAGTTAAATTATAAAACCAGCAACAGACGCTTTACCTGCATGCTGGAGCTGACCACTGTGGTGACCGATGTACTAGAATCTCTATGCACTTGCCGGCTGATTAAAGTTGTCTTCTTGTGAGCCACAGCAAAACGAGATCCCACAGCAAAATACACTAAACCACGAGGAGCGTCGCTTTCAAGGACGGTTATAAAAGCAAATCTGGCACTGCTGTTCAATGCAGCTCCTGTGCTTACAGCATAAAGCTCAACAAAAAAATACGTCTCAAATTCAGGTACCTGTAAAGGAGGGATGATTTTCATGTCATTATAAGACCCACTAATTATTTGTTTTTAAAAAGTTTGCATTATTTTGTATGCACAATGGATACTAACACTATAAGCATGCCTCTTGAAATGTGCAGTAAGTGCAAGGAAGTATGAATATATCCTAAAAATAATAATGTTGCAGCAATGCCACGTGCAATAATGACATCGTGAATTTTTGCATGGGACTCTACCGCAATAAAACAGCTATTTGTATACTACACGTATTGTTACCGTAAATTTGCCATAAGACAAGACGGTAAATGCTTTAAGAGCTCAATTTTCCAGATTATGGAGTTACACAGCTGTACATTTTGTAAGGAATTTGCTCTTTCACTTAATTTTTGCCTTATGAAAAGGCATGTACCCACCTTCTTACCTGTGTAAAAAACTCCATAGAAGAGTGAGTATGCAGTTTTGAATCTTCAGTTAATATTGACTGTATTTTTATATTGAACTCTGCTAACCACAGTTTTGAATAGTCTGGAAATACAGGCTATTGAATTTCAGCGTTCACATGTCAAAGAATTAGTCTAGGAATTTCTACAAACTGAATGCCTGTTTATTGAAAATAAGGTAGCAATATTAAATTACACTATGACGTGTTGCCCTACCTTTGATTTTCTATCTACACTACAGATATAACATGTTTAAAAATAGATATCCGATTCCTGAGATTCCATAAATAATTGGAAATATGGCATCCGAACCTATTAGATGCACTGAGGAAGCAGCAAACCAGCAAAAAAACCCTCCATAGTTCTTTACAAGACAACAGCATTATAAAAAAAAAGTTGGTAATTGAAGACGATTTCAAGTATAGATTTTTGTTCCGGGTCTGGATTTTTGGAAATTCTACTGTAATTCTAGGAAAGCAGGATCCAGCTCTTAGCAAATGAAGTCAGTGCAACTGACCAAGCAAAAACTTTCTAAAAGCTAGATGTCATACCGTACGCCATAAAAACGTAAAATATTTATTGAATGCATTTATTACTTCATCATTTCATAATGTATTTGTTGCTAATTTATAAGCTATTTTATGGAAGAAGAACTGGAAGAAGAATTAAAGAATATTTGGGGGGGCTAAACAGCATATATTTTTAATCGAGTAGTCATCAAGTAATTATTTACATGGAATGATCTTGACTAATGGATGACAGGCACAAATTCACTGTAGCGCCACAGGGAACTAACCTTCCATTAGCACCTGTTTGAGTGGCACACGCTTGTGCTTCATGTGGTATAAATGCATGTTTCTAACGCTGCCAGTCCGCTGTCATTAAATAATGAAGACACTCCTCTGGAATAAACAGGTTCAAAATCCCAGTTTGCTCAGCGAGGCCACCTGTGATCCGCTCATGCATATATTTTATTCCTTGGCTCTGTAATTTAAAAATTACATCCGAAGATGCAGAAGGAAAATAGCCCTCTGAGCTAAGGGAATGCACACAGTTCCCTAGTGGGAAATGATTGTTTCCCACATCCTACATCTTGCGTTGTTTTCTAAAGTGTAGTCAGACAAACTGTAGAAACCTTCTCATATTGTCTTTCTTCCATTCCCCAGACCTCAGCTTTGCCACTAGCCTGACGGTTCAGATAGTTTATCGGAAAATTTCAAACTCTTCACTCTGAAAGAATGACAAACATTAATCTTTCCTTTCTTAAGGGACTGTTCTAAGCACCAGGTGTTCAAACAAAATTATTTTTTCCTTTTGTTTCCAGTAAAAATTGTTGCAATAAAAGTGTTTTGGTTTTTTTTTTTTTTTTTTTGTAGAATGAGGTGTTATTAGTTGCAGGATATGCTTTCTATAAAACACCCTAAGAAGTCCTTTAACTGATTAAAAATTTACCGTGTGGAGGATAAGAATGCAGCAAATGAATACACATCTCACTGAGATAACTCCATTCTTTTTTCTTATGGTTCTATAAAAGATCTGCATTTTACTCTTCAAATTAAATACTCATCTTCCCAAGTTTTTAGCAGTCACCATGGACGCAGCACAAGTCTGTAAATAAACATGTATTTGCAGAGGAGCTGAGCAGATGTCAAGTTACCATCTCCAGACTGGGCCCCATACATCACTTCCTCCAGATCAGAGGGTTTTTTCAGTCTTGATAAGCTGCAATTCAACACCACAGGGCTATACACAAATGAGTAATAATTACTTACATTCTCAGGCTTTAGTTCAATGGAGATGTTGCACAACGTTTGACCTGCCATGCAGGTAGTGGATCCCACCACGGATACAAGTTCATTCTCCAAGTTCACGCCATCCTTCAGAAGGACAACAGCTGTTTTATTAAAGGTCACACGCCAAAAGATCTTCACCTCTTCAAAAGCCCGATAAGCAAATCGAGAGTATATATGTACTGAAGGAGATCACTATTGTTTTAGGAAACATAAACCACGGAGGTAACACACGTTTTCTGTTATGATTCAAAGCTTATCACCAGGGAACAAACTGCTGTAGGATGAAAACTTCTCTTTTTTAATTTAAATTCCTTCACCTGACATGTGTTTAGATCACAAAAACATCACACAGGAAGAAAATAAAGCAATTACACGGAGCTAGGTTATTCTCAATTTTTATTTCAGAAAACATGACATTAGCTGCATAAGAGACACTGGTTCTTGGAAGGGAGTTGCCCGTGTACCTTCCTTAATACTACAGTGACCGTTCGCCTGGAAAACCAGGTAGGATTTGTCTTTCCTCTAAGTTTAAGGAACGTGAAGTACTTGAGCATATTTGATTAAAAGTACACATCAATGTGCAACATATAGATATATAGAGATATATATATGTGCTAATTAGAAAAAATATAGTGTCTGTGTGACTGAAAACATTATCATAGTGCTGACACTCAGGTGCCTTCTTAATTGCTCATTTTAGTATTCATACCTACATTGTACTACACGGGGAGTTGAGAATTTGAATTACACCTCGAGCAGGGCAAATATTTTAACTCAAGTAAATCTTTCACACTTGTAGCCTTATAGTGTAAGTTGGAAAATACTTGTTTTTCCTGTCTCTGCTTTATCACAGTAGAGTGACAGACCTACTCACATTCACAACTTAAAGCCAGTTCATCAACTTCTGAGAAGTTACTAAAGCAGCTGAAAGGCAGATTTATTTTAAAACTCTTTGATAAACTCTTCCACTAACAGCAGCTCCTGTGGTTAACAACACAGCATGTTACAACATGTGGGAAGCACATTCGAATCGGCTGCTGCCTGCACCTGTTTGGTTGCCTTGTGACAATCAGCAGCACCTCTCTGTTCTCCGAGTCTTCATCAAGTACGAGAGCGCTTTGTACTTCTGGAACAAATCCCAAAATGCCATTCTGGAGATCACTTCCTATAGAGGAAACAGTCCATGAAAGTAAGCAAGAAAGTTAAGCTGAGACTAAATTATAACCTTCATGTGAATAACCACTAAAAAAAATTTAAAATAGGTATCAAAACAATGCTACAAAGTATCATCTGGGGACACCTTGAGAAAATTTATTATAATATTTCTGGGTTTAATTTACACTACATAGTTATCCAGAACTTTAAATGTTGGCATTTCTAAATTTTATTTTAACCAGTAGAAGAAGTACTTTTGAAAGCAGATATAGTAGGGTACGGGATGAAGATGGGCTTCCAAGGACAGCTTTCTTATTCGTCCCACTCATACTCTTGTTGAAGCCATTAATTTTTCCAAATTGTCACATCAGCTTTTCTTCTGCATCTTTAATTCCGTGTGTGCAAGTATGGAGCTGCACAATACTTCACTGTTCTCATGGGAATGTAAACATCTTTGGCAAAACAGCAGTGTATGGAAAAAAAATCCAGGTTTAATGAGGGGAAGCTAATGTCTTCACAGTGCCCCATTAAATCTTGTTACTAAAGGATTTCTCCTTTACAGGTAGCAATGGCTTTACTTACCAGTGCATGCTGAATGTCAATATAGAGACTGATACTTTGCACAAACCCCATTGTATGTAAAAGTGACAAAATGGCAAAAGTAAAAATCCAAAATGCCTGCAATGCTACTGGATCTACATAAAAACTACTCAAGATTAGTCTTTTCCCTTAAAGAGTAAAACAGGGCAAGAACAGAGATAAGCATAATCTCTAAATGTATTTTGAGCTACGTTGCTAAGGGACGCGTAGTAGCTTTGTACATTAGATGCTTCCTCTGCTCTGGAAAACTCAAGATTTCACAATAGAATACCCTGCTTATCGTCAAATAGATTGCCAATCTTTACATGAAAATTGCTATGAAAACATAGTCATTTACTGTTATTAATTTTCCCAGGGAAATAATATTACCTGCAATAATTACTGTTGCAAAAGCAGCAAATCCATATTCATCCTTTCCTTCTACAATCTGAGCTCCATATTCAGGATTTGAGAGGAAAACATAAAACAATTCCTGTCCTTCAGGCTCATCATCGTCAAAAATCTTTATGGACACCCTGCTTTCTCTTTGTCCATCCAGCAAAGTCAAAGAGACTGACTGTTCCTCAAAATCTTCCCCTTCCATTGCCCAAGTGAAGTTGGATCTTCCATAAACGGAAGGAAATCCTTCATAAAAGGATATGAATCTGCTCCACTTTGTGCACTCACTCCCCCAAAGGTTTTAATGGTTACTTCAACATCACCAGTAAAACCCTTGGTCCTTCTGATATGAAGTATCGCTGTGTTGGGGGTACTGTTGTTGGCATCTTCTTCAACATAAATAAACTCTGGCCCCAAACTTAGTATTCCATGAAGAATATCATTAGCGAGGATATTAACTGTTGCAACACTGAAAGCTGGATTCAGACGTGGACTCCAGGCAAGGTTCACAGGTTGAACATCCAAAATTTCCACACAAGTCAAATTTACAAAAAAAAATTCCTCAATTTCAGAGACAGAGTCATCAATTATTGATATTTCTATCACAGCGTTTGTCTGAAAATGTAAAAACATAAGCTCTCCATTGTAGATGGCTACAAAGTCCTCTAGTGGTTTGGCACTTCCTGGAATGGTCTGATATGTCAATTTAGTGAGATTACTTTGAAAACCAAACAATCTTTGGACATGGAGTGTGACTGCCCAAACATCATCTTCAACTGAAACAGACCTTGAGTTAAGAGCAAACTGGAAGATCCCCATTGGCTCAATTTCAGCTGTTGTAAAACCCGATCTGAAACAGAAAAGACACCAAAGTTGACAGAGGAAATACGAAGCGTGAAGAAAAGTAAAACATTAAAGCAGAATAATTTCCAGTGAACAATCAATGATGGCTGTAAGAAAGCGGATTAAACAAATGTCTAATAGCAGAGGGAAGAAATAGCAACCATACCAAAGCAAGATGTAACATGATTGCCTGAAAAATGATTTGGTAATAATAGGATCGAACAGCCCTCCTCAGATGCAATGCACCCGAATCAGCACAGGATACAGAGTAAAGTTTAAATAAAATAAAGTCTTCCTGAGAAAATGGAGAAGCAAAGGAAAGTATGATGTTTTTCCGTTGTGGACACAATGAAAGAAGATACATTACAAATACAGCCACCCCGAGTAATACCAGTTTTATCTATAGAACAAACTTCCCATTTCAAAGGAAAACTGAGGGATAGACAGATCCTAACAGATCTACAGTTAGAGCCAGGAAGCTAGAGAATGAGAGGAAGTTATTTTAAAACTTACAGTGGGGCTTTGAAATACTAACTGCCCCCTCACAGGAATTTTTTTTCCAGATCTGAGCCCTGTGATCAATATAAACTTAAGCTCTACTTCATTCATATTAAATAGATCCCTTTCTTATTAGAAAATAAGCATAGAGGCAAAACGCTTCGTTAAATCTTGTGTCTTATACCTGTCTGCAGAACTGACCTATTATTCAGTGCTAGAGGCTATCAAATGGCACTAAAATTACAGTGATTTTGGTCAAAAAACTAGACCATTTCCACCACTAAGGGAGCCAAAAGCTCTTCAAAGTCACCTTTACCCTCCATGGGATGTCATCTTCAGTTTTCTAGGAAAGGTCATTCTCACATACTTAATGTACTTGACTCACAGGGTAAATAGGGGCTCTGAGGACACCAGTCCACAGGACAGACAAGCCCAGGAGAAGGGCTCAATCTCAGGATTTATCCATCCATTTCACTCCTGACTTCCTTCAGATTTGCCACTGTAATTGTAACATGGTGAAGCCAAAACCTTCCTCCATACGTGGTGTTACTCCATGTCCATTCTTTTTATACCACTTCTAGCTATTAATGGCTAAGGATGAATGAAAATAAAATAGCTTGAAGAACAGATAACTTATCTGAGATGGAAAACTACATTAAACGTAATGGTTTTGTTTTTTTAAAAAATAAAAAGGAGGTTTATATAAATTAGGTATTTTCAGAACATTTCTTGTTTTATTTTTCTTATTATAAATAATTTGTTATGTAAGACCTTCTAAATATGGATTTTTAGGGACACCAATGAAAACTGTTAAGAGTTGCTTTCAGTCTTCAGCTTCCCGGCTAAAACTGTTGATCTTCATTTTCTTGACTGTCTCCGTTATTCTAGGCACCTATGAAATAGACTGGAGTTGGATAAAAGCCTCAGTTCTGAACAGGTCAGATCTAGATCACTTTGTTCTCACCTGAGACAAGCTATACAAATTTATCAAAGAATGGACTACAAGTTACTAGCTGCCTATAATAATAACAACAGGGATTTGTATAAGTTTTGTATCTGTACACAGGTCATAATTCTTATGGCATTGGTGCGACTCAAAAATACAAGTAGCATCCTTACCTCAGGCGAGCCCCACCAGACACATCGCTGTGCGCTGCTGTTAAAGTGATGGCAAATGACTCACATTCATTTAGGCTTGGAGTGGCCTGAAATGAAATCACTTTACTTTGCTCACCAGAGGAAAATGCAACAGTACCTGAAGGAAAGAGAGAGTGAGAGAGAGCAAAAGTCAAAATAATCCAATAGGAATCCTCTTTTTACCTGGGAATGCGCTAAAGTACAGACTTTAATCACAATTCCACTCCATTTAGGAAGAAGAAAACTGGATAAGGGTCTTTCCTATATGAAGCTGTCCTTCATGGCCACAGCATCGTGCCTGCCTCCCAGACATGTATCTATGAAGTTGAAGGGTTTTTTTGCTTATAAAATGAACACATCCCTTATAGCTAAAAATTAGACCATACCATTTCAATCTAATGACGCTTTATTAATAGAGAGAGCATACAGAGGTATATATAACTAAAAGGTGGTATCATCACTTAGGCAACTTTCGTAGCTGTTTCCTCAGACTGTTACTCACCAAACAGAGGAGTAATATTGCCTGACTGAGCAAAGTCAGTGATCAGGTCTGCTGGGTATCCTGAGATCCAGCTCACGATGACAGAGCCATAAACTCCTTTTCTGGTGATGACAGCCTGGCCTGTCCCTGCTATAATGTCTGTAAGTCGTAAAATCACAGATTCAAAGCCAACCTGTGGAAACATAATGGATTTTGTTATAGAAAATGGAATAAAAGTGGACAATAACATATATGAAAGAGTACTATATTTTGTAAGGTAGGCATCTTAACAGTAGTTACACATGCATATAAATATATGTATGTACATGTCTATATATGTTTGTGTATATATATATATATATAAATGCTTTCTTCACAACTCTTCAACATTTCTAAATCTTAGACTTCTGAGAATTAGATATCAGGGAAAAAAAGGAACCAGTATGAATGACATTTTGGTACTGAAAACACTGACTATAGCATTTTGTGTCTGTCATTCAAAAGGAAAACAAACCAACCTGCCCTTAATGCTCACATGCAATGGCTGTGGTACCATACAGATACACACAGGTCTAAAATAAAGTATTATTTGTCTATCCAGTGAAAGTAAGTTGTTGTCACATTACATTGTTCACAAAAACATTCTTGATAGTATGATGTACTTTTCTTTCTTTGACCAAAAAACGGGAATGAAAAGATAATTCACACATTCTAAAATGATAAGTGGATGTATGGTAGTAAACAATGTTTACAGAAAGACCATTTGAATTAAGTTCAATTCCAAATTGAAAGACAAAACAGTGTGTCAAGAGAATTAAAATCATTACATAAAGACTTCAATAAAATTTAAGAGACAAAAACTCAGCATGCTGTTGTCTTTGCTTGCCACATAAAAAGGGAACTGTAGCACATATGCCATATTGGAACAGGTATAGTATATTTTTTCTGTCTCATACAAAGCAGACAAATGGAAAATTCCCCACTCAGTGATTAGTCAAAGGTACTGTCAACTGCACTAAAACGCAGCATGACCTCCACTTCTTTTTGCACATGATACTGCATGCATGCTCTTATCTACTTTGGGGCTGCTGTACTTAAAGGAATAACATCGTCCAGAACTAGCTATTTTCCTCTAAGTCTCAGAACTTCCACTTCATGTAAACAAAAGTATAAGTAAATCATCATATTTATGCTATTTACATTTTATAGATGAAGAGACCTTTTCAAACTGCATTTACACATCTCTATATGAATTTGTATCAGAGAAAAGACAATATACAGTACAAGTAATAACTGGAACAGTCTTGTCGGTCGTTAAATTGGTTGCAATGATGAAAACTTTAAGGAGCAAACTGAATTCTTATAGCGGCTGCCTTTTGTAATGAAGCGTACCTTCCTTCTGCGGTAGAAAATTACACTGCAGTCAGTCTACTGACCTGTGAATTGGCAGCTTCCTCAGGAACAAGCAGAATGGCTGACTTCGCTTTTCCTAATATTTTGGCACATCCTTGGCACTTGTCCCAACCAGGCTTACGTTAGTCAGTTCCAGGGTAAAATTCAAGCCCAGTACAATAAACGCCTTTGAGAGGAAGAATGCAATTAAAATGGTGGCAATGTAATTCCACTGAAAACACGATAACCACCCGTTCAAAGAGTTAAGTGGCAGAAAAATCAGCAGATTTTGTTGTTTGCATGAAAAAGCAGTGTTTTCAAGTCAAGCGTTTTGTTGATTATCTTTCTATAAAGAAACACAGTTAAAACAGCAATATTGTGATTGTAATTTACCAGCAGTTAATTGAAAGATGAGTTTATAGAGCAAGTATTGCCATTTTACTGAACTGTATCTAACATAGTGGGTCTCAGCTTGATCTTAACTCTTAGGGTTAATAAGAATATTTGAATACATAAAATAACAAAATATTGAACTGATAGTAACACAAAGCAATGATGGAAGGAAACACTGGATATTTGAACGCATGCATAGAGTGATTTTGCAGTTATTACCTGAAAATGTGATATTTGAACCCACTTCTAGTCCATAAATAGGAAATTCATTATACCAAAACTCTCTTTTCTGCTTCTTGACAGTGGACAGTATTGAGAGTTCAGTATCTTATTCCAGCACATTTGTATTGTGATGAACACAAATGGAAACAATAGATACCACGTGACTTAAAAGGATAATACAGACCTGGTTGCTTATTGGCACTCTTTTCACTCCAAAGCTGGCACCGTCTTTTATTGTGAGGTATCCCACCTCATTCTCAGGCTCAATTAGTGCTTCTTCACAATGAGATGTGATATGGTACTCCACAATTGCTTCTCCAAATGCTCCAGCATGCCGAGTTACATTGATCTGAACATACCGACGATCCAGGTTCCTCTCTACGAGTACTGACTGCTGGTCAGAGTACAGGGCGAACACTCCATAGGGGTCATCATTTGCAAACACATTGATTTCCGAAATTCTTTTCTCTTGGTCTAAATCTGCTCCACCTTCTACTGAAATCAGCTGCACCACATAGTTCTCAACCAGTCCTGGAACATCGTCAGGTAACAGGTAGATGATTATCTCAGCTGTGCTCTCCTGGTCAGCAATGACAACAGATCCCTCTGTCCTAAGAAAGTCACCCGTGATGTCAGATTCACTACGTATTTCCCAGTAAACCTGAAATTTATTTAGAAAATGCACAAAATGAAGGCAATATCACCCACAGAGTCGGAAACTTTCACATTCATGGTTCATTATAGATTGCATACGGAATAGGTTGGGTTTAAATGGGTAAAATACAAATTTGTTTAAGTATGCATAGAAAGAAGCACATAGACTATCTTACAAAGTGGTGTGTTGTTCTTCCAGCAGTACTGTGAATGCAAAGATTACCTTTGTATATCTTCTGAACACCTACGTAAAACTATACGGAATCTCTGAACAATTGCTTGAAATTATTTCTATTTTTACACCAAGATATCCTTGCTGTTTTTCCAGTTTCCAGAATTCCTCACAACAGAAAGGTGTGAAGAGTTCTCATTAAACACATTAGATGCTTTTTATTAATTTTTTTTTTTTTTGAAATAAATGAGTACTTGTGAAAATGCTGACTTGCAAACAACTTTAGGTAAAGACAATGTAAGTGATGATTCTAAAATGTCTGATTCTTACCTTTACATATGGCTGAAAAAGAGTAAATTGTGAAGATCTCAAAGAAAGCTCACTATGAAAGTCTGGTCTCTCCTGTTCTCCCATCAAAAGCACAGGAGCAGAGGGAGAGAGAAAGCAAGACAAGCACTCCAGTGCTGGTTTTCTGTTTTTTTCACTGACCAGGGGAGACTGAATCTGACTCTACAAACCACAACTACTAGAGCTGAGCCCTTGCTAAACTCAGTCTAAAAGGCGACATTTCAAAATCTGAGAAATACGCAATTGAAAGGCACAGAATAAGATCTCCCTCCATGCACTGATACAGAGGATTATTTCAGATTATAATGTTGATTAGGAAGAGAGTGAGAATACCGTTATGTTTCCCATGGTGCCCTGGATTCGTCTGACAAACAGTGTAATACCTTGTGGCCCTTCCACTGCAGAGGGTTCTGTGAAGTTTTTCTCAGTTAACGATTCAGGAGCAAACTGTACCATTCTGTTGGGATCACCAAACTTCTGTATCTTTAAGGAAGTAATTGAATAAAAAAAAATTAAACAATCAGAAATGTAAAGTGAATAGTATTCTTGTTTGAAACATTGAGATTTTCATTGCTAGATGCTCTAGGGAATGTATCAATTAGTTCTTCCTCTTGAGTTTTCTCCTCTTAAGAAGACTCAAGAGTACACCAGTATTTAGAAGAGAGTCTGAGAGAGTCTGCTCTCTAATAGGTCATTTCCCAACTTATACTGGAACCTGGGGTTGTTCCTGCCCAGACACAAGACTCTACGCTTGCCCTTGTTCTATTTCATTAAATTTCTCCCTGCCCAACTCTCCAGCCTGTCCAGGTCTCCCAATGGCAGCACAGCTTCCAGTGTCAGCCACTCCTCTCAGCTTGGTGTCATGAGCAAACTTGCTGACAGTCACTCTGTTCCCTCATCCAAGTCATTGATGGATATATTGAATAATACAGGCCCCAGTACTGACTCTTGAGGGACTGCACTAGATACAGGCCCCAACTGGACTCTGCCCCGTTGACCACGACCATCACACCCATGTAGTAGGGGAGGCAAAAGAAAAAGAGGCAAATGACAAGCTATTCAATCATTATGATTACCCTTCAAAGCTTTGCAGGATAAATACCAATAACAGAGATCTCAAGAGGAAGAAAAGCAATAATGACTTACTATTAGTGTAATGCTGTTTGCCTTAGGATCTAGTTCTGCTTCACCTTTCATAAGGCTCAGCCTAATAATGAAGATCTCCTGAACTTCAACTTCTTCACGAGGATGGATTTGTAGATTAATAGTTCTCAGCCCTCCTTCCCCTTCTCCAAAATAGAATGATCCGTTCACAGGGTCACCAATGTCACTATTCAGGGGAGATAAAACCTCTTCTGAATTGGGTCCCAAGATGTCCCAATTAATCTGTGGGAGATACCAGTTTCAGATTTACAGTAGTGACATATTATAACTGCCTCCCAGGTCGGGGGAAGTGACAGAGTAACACAAGCGACATAAAAATTCTTGCATCTGCTAACAAGCTACATTTAAATATGTGCTCTTTTTACAGAACACAACATATTAATAATTGATTATATGTGGGAAAATATATAATCCTTTGGAGAAAAATAAACATTAAAAATAGAAATTCTGAAGTGCTAGTTAGCCACAATGCCATTTTATTAAATTCTAGATATTAGTTACAGAAAAGAAAATAAACTGAGGTTTCTGTAGCACGTAACAGGAAACGCACAGGCCAGTTTACTTTTCTCTTCCTTTCACAAGTTGTTTTGAAAAGCTCACCAAATAAGTATCCTGACCAGAAACATTCCCTGGCAAGTGTGATATCGAGACTGAGAACGACAAATATTTTCTGCAATAGAAGTTTTTAATGCCTCAAATCACGATTCACACTTCCTCAGGCTGATTAAAAGCTAGAATATTTTCAAAATTTCCCACAAATTAGATTGGTTTTGAAGGGGTCCTATTCAGCATCTTAAAATTATTATTTTGACACTTAATTGTTTTTCACTTTTCTTCAATGACTTCTAGGAAAAGTCCAAGAA
The DNA here is from genome assembly GCF_963082525.1 of Nesoenas mayeri. Taxonomy (NCBI): domain Eukaryota; kingdom Metazoa; phylum Chordata; class Aves; order Columbiformes; family Columbidae; genus Nesoenas; species Nesoenas mayeri. Next base: position 674,684 of record NW_027660004.1, read on the forward strand.
GACCACGGCAGTTTTCACATGAGGAGAGCAGTAGCTCATGGCCTTTAATGCCAATTTTCCAATCATTTGCCCAGACTGTGGAAGCCTTATCTTGGTTCATATTTATACTTTCACTTTGGCAGTGATACATACAGACTAAAAAAAAGTCTAGAGGCCTCATAGTAAACAATTTACTGAAAATAAAAATAAATTGACCAGCTTCAGGAAGTAATTTAACTGAGTTCAATTAAATTAGCGGTGGTGCATGAAATTAACTGTATTTTCAATGGGATTGGGAGATAGTTCAAAATAAAGTACACCAGACCATAATAAAAGGAGAAAAGCAGGAGGACAAAGAGAAGATCAAAAAAGTAACAATATTTTCTGTTCTTCTGCAACTATACAGAATTCACACTTAATGAAAAGCTGCAACTATCCCATTAGAAATCAGTCACAAGGAAGCCCCTAACGGCCAAAAAAAAGAAGATTTTTGGCCTTGTCACTGGAAAACGTTCAGTTTTTGAGAACCAGGGCCCACCTGTGTCTCCCCAAACAATTTCCTGTCCTTTCCAGCACCAGCGACACTGTTGTCGGTGTATCGGGGTTGGGAAGAGTAATTCGACTTTGGCTGAGAAATCGGATGATGCCCTGGGGGGAGTCGCTTTTGGCAACGGTGGCCTGGCTCAGTAGATGGAGCCCAAGGGCTGCTCCACCAGTGGCTCCCGTCAGCTGGATTTCAAATTGCTCTGCAAATTCGCTGCATGGAAAAAAAACAGAAAAAAAGACCTTCTGAGACACACAAGAACAAAAAATTAAAATTATGATTTGTCATTCAACCATGCGTCCAGCTGGATCTGTTTAAAGATATACAGAAGTCATCTCTGTAAGCATACAGCAGAAGATTCCCCCCATTTGCAGAGAATGGTGATATCTGAAATAAAAATATTGTTTTATTTTCCACATGTGCTAAATTTAAAAAAAAAAAAAACAACCAGCAAAATATTTTATTATTCACAGCAGTACTATTAACACCCAAACTTTCTGATAATCTAGGTAAAACGAATGTAGTTGTTTGCATAAAATTTAACAGGCACTATGAAACTCCAATAATAGCTTCTTTTCCCTCCCTTTAAATATTTCAGGGCTGCAGAAATTTGCTTTTCAATTCAAACTCTGCTGACAGGCATACTACACGTGCTAAAAAACGGTTTCTCAGAAGTAGATTAGTGAATAAATATCTGAAAAAAATAATTACCTTTCTTCATCATCTGTGATAGAGATATAGATAAAAGTCTGGTTCTGGCCACGATAAAAAATGACAGAATCATTATGGATGATGTAGTCAGCGTTCGGAAGTGCAGAAATACTTCGAGAAAGGAAATCGGCTGTTACATCGCCATACGTTCCACGCTTTCTCACAACAGGAATCATGATTAATCCAGCATCCTCTTGCACTTCAAGAAAAATTGGGAAAAAAAGTTATTTTATTTCAAAATTTGTGAGAGAGCCACAGGCTTATCCTCTAAACCATAGTGAAAACCTCTGGTAAACTGACCCTGTAGAAGGATATACTGTGGATCAAATTCTATGATGCCTTCTGCATTATCACTTTTTGCTATAGTGACTCGTACTGTGGAGATATTTCCTATTACTGGGGGTTGATCTATCTGTAGATCATTTTCCTTTACGGTGAAATCAAATCCATTTGCAAGAACATAAAAAGGAATATTAGATTAAAAAAAAATCTTGCAAAAGTATTGTAATGCAAGTATGACAATTTTCAATTACCACAAATACTTTTATTTTCTGACAGTTACCACTGAAGATTTTTGGTCACACTTTTTCAAACTATATCTGCAAAACTGGCAGTTTTTTCACAGAAATGTGGATCTTTCGCTTTTTCTTTCACATTTTATCTTCTTCTTTGAGTTTCATGTGATTTGACAACTTCTATGTAACGGATGGACTTTCAGCTTTAATAAATCTGAATCAGCAAAATCTTAAAATTAATGTTGAAAGAATTTGGATTGCCATACATCCAATTTGTATTATTATTACTATTATAGCTGCCATATGAAATTTTACAGTAAAACACCTGAAATCCAGCGGTGCCTTTATGCAGGTAGATCAGATTCCAAATACAGTTTGATCTCCTGCTTTTAATTAATTTTATCTTATCATTAATTTTATCTTGACCTTCCTTGGAGTTCCACTTCGGTAATCATCACTGAAAAGTCTTCAGGACCTTCAGGAAAGTCGTCATCATGAATTTCAACCGAAATCATTCTACTCTCCTCATGTGGTTCAAATAACAGTTCCCTTACTGTGGGGGTGAAATCAACTCCCTCCTCTGCAGTCCTATTTATTCTCTGGAAGCAAAGACGCACTTTGCCATAGGATCCCCTTGAACACAAAACAGTGATGTTAACCTGAGGGAGAGAGGACATTTGCTTTAAAAAATGGCTTTGCTTTTCTGTTACCATTCTGAGACTGTTCTATAGGCACCTTCTCAACGGTTCTGCCAGCTGACAATTTGCTGCAGTAAGTGCAGAATACACATAATTTAACAGACAGGCATCTTTCTCAGAGTATTAAAAACACCAAAAGCCTCAGATGGACTATGCTATGATAAATGCAGAATAAATCTCTGCCTTTTTTTTTTTTTTTCCTCAAGTTAAGTATAAATCTACCGACAATATTGATATCTATCGATATTTTACGTAAGAAGGAATTTTAACCATATACCCATTTTTCTTCTTCTGTTGTCAGCAATATTGCTCGTGAAAATGTAAACTCTCCGTATGGAAAATCACTGGCAGCCATGGTAATATTTGCTGTGCTGCTAGATTCATTTATGAGTCCTCCATCACTGATCCCAGTTAATTCAAATGTGTAGTAATGCTTCTCCTCAGGACGGTTATCATCGACAGCCTAGGGAGAAGAACCAATTAACCATTTCCAGGTAGAGAGGTATAACTAATTTCTAATCAAGATGCTGGCTAGATAAAAGGAAGAACCTGAAATAGCTACTGGTGTAAAATCTCTTGTACCTGTATCAGAACCACTGCTGCACACTGCCTGTCTCGCATTGTCAAGGTCCCCGACGTCTCAATAAATTCTGTGTGATGACGGGGTGTTATATTCCAATATATTATGATTTCACCAAAAATCCCTGGGCCACGTGTCAGGCTGCAGAATGCAAACACAGATTTAATCTTCTACCTTTAATATTTGATACCAAATCCAGAGATATAAAGCATAGATATTGTTGTGCACGGAAGAAATGTTACCAGCACTGTGAAGCTTGAATTTTAATCTATTAAGTCACTATTAAGATCTTGACCATAACCTCTTCAGAGCAATAACGTGTCTGCAGTTCTGATTTACTTCCCCGTGTTGGGAGGCATCTTGAGCTGTATTTTTACCCAGAGCACTTTATAGTTTCTTTGTGCATACAGCCCAAAGTTGGCAGCTGAAAACTGAGCTGTCTTTCTGCTTTTCAGGAAATAGACATGCAAAACAGAAGGGAAATGGGACTTACGGGTAGCACCCAGAGGTAATTTGGCTTTGAAGGCAGAAAGATACGAGAATAGTACTATGAGATCACTTGAGAGATGTTCTGTGTGCTGCTTGTCTAAAAACCTAGAGGCTAATCCTACTCATGACATTCTCGGTGAACTGAAGCATGGCAAGAAATTGTCTATACCATGATCTAGTACATGTTCTAAACTGGTGCTGCACAAAGCATCCCTTTGTCTGTTGGGATTCTCAGGGCAGCATGAGAATCTGTTTTCTTGCTTATATTTGCTGTTTCGCTAAGGGACAGTGTTGTAATACTTTTTCTCCAATTCTGTTAGAAGGTATGGTAACATTGTGATTTCTTCATCTTGTTTTCAGCTGACTGAATGCAGTGAAAGAATTGCATCTTGTTTCAACTAAGACCCAGTGCTGCTTTGGTTATGCTGATCATCGTAACAATGTACCGAATTTCAGTTCAAGCACCAATCCTGAACTGAATCCTGAAAAGCACAAAGCATCTTCAAATATAATTGACTGCCTTCCCCTATTCCTTTGATTAGAATCCTCTTTCCTTTAATGAATCTATGTTGTAAATAATTGGAAGACATATCTAAAGCTCCTCAGCAATACTGAAAAGACACCTACGTAGTATGTTCTGCCCTTCTTAAAAAACAAGCATCTAATTTTAAAAATACTTATGATTTTAGAAGTGATAATGAAATGCAGCATTCAATTAATTCTTGCCAAATGTGGAGTCTCATAGCTTTTGAAACAGAGCTGTTTTGGATAAATGAGTGATGTACTCACCTAATAAGAGCAGTCCCATTATAATTTCCTGAAGGTTCTCCAATCAGAACATGCTGGGATGAATGTGCTATCCCAACCACCCCAGAAGCTCCTTCATCACCCACAATAATGATGGTTGCAACACCTATGAAGAGAACAAAAGCTTCTCATGGTAAAACAAAGCTAACTAGTGAGGTATTTTTTTAGCATGTTTGGTGACACAAATGGTTAAGCACCAGCTTCCCGGGGAGCCCATGGAATCCCCAACCTTGGAGATATTCAGAATTTCAGTAGACAAGGCATTCAGTGACCTGATCTCATTGTGAAGGCAATTCAACAAGATGACCCCCCTAGATGGTCTCTTACAAACGAAATTATTCTATGCTTCTTACAGGTCTGAACCTGGTTTTGGTTTCTGCTTGTTTTTGTTAAACAATTCTTTACAGACAATGTTGATTATCTGAACACAAAAGTCTACGCCAACACTTGATTTAGACGGAAAAAATACGATCTAAAATTCTCTTTGATTTCTTCAAATAAGGAAAAAACTGAGGGAAAAATACTGACCTCCTTTTGTCACAGGAGCTCTGCTAGCTCGTTTCTTCTATGTTGTTTCTGGAGGGAGTTGGGTTTTATTTACGGGGGGGATGTTTGAGTCGATTCATGTGAAGATATACAATGCTGCACTAGCTTTTAAGAAATGTGTATTTTTTTCAGACCACTTCACTTCTTCACACAATATCAGTTCTAACTATAACATTCAGCACATATTCGGCTCCTCTCTTTGACTTGTAGAACGAATCCTAAAAGACACATCTTCTTAGGACTCAGGGCGTGTAGCACACAGACAGCCGCGGCGCGAAAGCCGCGCCCACAGGACACAGAACCCGCCGCGCCTCGCCTCGAGCTCCCGCCGAAGCGGCGCCCCACTCGCCACGCCACCAGCTCTGCTTTTCAACGTCCCCCCGACTAACGGGAGCTGCACCGCTCCCGGAGGGACCGCCGGACCGGGCACGGGCGCTGCGCCGGAGGGAGACACGGCTCCAGACCGCCAGCCTTCAGCGCACCTGCCCGCAGGGTCACACGCCTCCCGCCAGCTTCGCCAGCTCGGCGGGGGGGAACCGGAGACGAACGCCTCCGCGCCGCGCCGGCAAATCCCGCCCCCCCCGTTCCACCGGCACGGTCACCCCCGCCGCGGCCGCACTCACCTGCTGCCTCTTTCGCCGCTCCGCTCCCGCCAGGCGCTCGTGCTTTGGGCATGCGCGGTAGCGAGACCGCAGCACCCGCCCCTTGCCGCGTCCCGGTTGGCTGCCTAGGACACGTCAATCACCTCTCTCGCCGCCTAGCAGCGCTCGCGAGTCGGGCATGCGCAGTACGGAGACCTCAACGCCCGCCCCTTTGGCAACCTGATAGGCGGACAGAGTGGCGACTGACGTGCCTAGGCAGCCAACCAGCGCTCCGCCCCTCCAGCCCTCCAGCCCTCCCGCGCCAGCAGCCGCGTTGCAAAGGGAACAATAAACCGCTCTCCCCTGCTTTCCGCTGAAAAGAGGGGCGGCTGGGTCCCCGCAGCAGAAAAAACCCTTCCGTCCTGCATTGCCCTTCGCCAGTACAACTGCACAGCTGGGAACTCGGCAACGGCAAGCGGCCGTCTGACAGACGCACACTCGGAACTTGACTAGGCTGGCGATTTTGGCTGGCTTACACACACGGACTTGCACTTCTCTGAGGAAACAAATTCTTTTTTAAGCACAGCCTCTCCTTGGGGAAGAAAAAACGCCCCCTCCGTGCTCCCAAACACTAGGCAGCCGTGGGGAAACCACCGAAAGCCAAGACCGACGGCAGCAACGTCGAGTGCAATCTGGCTTCAATTCTGATCACGCACTTAATGGCCTCTCTCAGGCCTACCAATGACTGCTCCTTTTCTGGAAGGACAAACTGAACGTCCTAAACTGAAGACTGCACGGAACACAGCTCCACTGGCAGCCAATTTGCCTCTTCTCTGGCTTCCACGGGGAATATCTTGTAGCGTCCTCCAACTCGCAAACGTTCTTCCTCAGTCCACGGCCCCAGACGCGGAATCTCCTGAGCAGCGAGCGGAAACTTCTCACCTATGGCAAATGCTTCACAGGGGCCCGAGGAAAGGCGCTCAGCAGCCGATCTACAAGAGAAACGAAACAGATCATGCCTTAACGCGAAAGAGCAACAAGGCGTCACTGTGGAAGCTTGTCCCTGATTTACAGCTGAGAGCGAACACTTGTGTGCTTGTCGGAGAGATTGTGTTTTGCCTGTAAGTGTCTGGGAGTTTGGGGCAGGTCAGTGTGTCTGGTTCGATAATCAACGTCTAGGATAGCTGCAGAGCGGTCCCTGTTGGTGTGGGGACAGTGTGCCTGTAGGTCAGTCTGTGTTCCTAGCGCCTGCTCTATCTATTCGTCACTCCACAGGCGTGTGAGTCCATGTCTTTCTCTCCACAAGCATGTGTGCTGATTTCGTCGCACATGTGCATCTGTGCTAGTGTTGAGCTCAGCGGAGTGTGTCTCTCGACAACTTGTTGTGCGTTGGCTGTGCCTGTGTGTAACACAGCACAGCCACGACTGTTCCGGCGAAGAGAAACCAGGGAAATCATCTAGGCAGAGTCAACAAAGGAAAACCGAAGAGGGATTGACGTGTGCTCGACAGAGACGGATTCCCTGCGCTGACATTTCTCAGTAACGCCAGAAGAAAGCTGAGCGGTAGATCGACCGGAGAAATGCTTCCCTAGACGACATTTAGCGAATGAACTGCATTGTGCGCGGCTTTCGGGATTGTGCCTGAAAAGTGGGAAAACCAGCAGAGCCTGTGCTCAAAAGCTGGTGGCCGTGTGACTGCATTGATGCACGTTCCCGTATCTGCGAGTGTATAGATGGCTGTTTCACGTTCACACAAATGCATCTCGTCAGGTTTTTCTTCTGTGCGTGCACACGCGTTTCCCTTGTCTCTTCGGAACACACGTAGCTCTCTGCATGCTGAATGACGTGGTAAAACGCGTCTGCCTATATTTTGGTAAACAATCGAGGGTGCGTGTTCCATCAGCGGCATTTCCGCAGACCACTCCGCAGAGCCAGTTCTGAAAGCTCCGCACAACAGGACTGAATGTAGAACCAAGCAATTGCACCGGTGCGCTCGTAACATATTCTGACGGACGTCTTTTATGCCATAGCATTACGAACGTATTTGCGTTCAAACAAGTATCACAAACAACGTGTGAACCGAGGATCTGTGGGTATTTTCTCCGTACGGCATGCTTCGTGGTAGCTTACTTGCCGATTGTAGGCTTAGCGGTTTCTATACACGACTCGGTATAGGGAGAGAAAGAGAGTGCATGGGAAAACTTGCGTTTTCTGAGCTGGAACCTAGTTGCTACGCCTTCTGTTTGTCCACGTGAACACACACGATTCCCCACTGAAAACCAAGCAGAAACCTTTTCACAAGCTCCCAGGTAGGCGCACTCACCACCTCGTGCACGCGAACGCAGCTAGAGAAGAGCACCTAATTTTCCACACCAATGCTTAAGAAAACGCCTGGCCACACACAAACACACATCCGCAAGCGCGCCCACTCCCATCTATGCACAGAAACACGTACGCGAAATGTACTGACATGCTTGAGGGTAAACAGGTGTGCATTGATGGTTGGGGTACTGCATCACGCATACGTGGCTGCACGAGAATATTCTTTTGGAGGGTACGTGCAGATACGTCCCTGTACTTGGACGACTGTGTGCATGGAAGCATGTGTGTCTACAAACGATTGTCTGTCCACATGCGTGTGCCTTTTTGCAGGCTCATTTCGTGCTCAAGCTGGAGTGAGTGCACAGCTGCGCCGTTTGTTGGCAAAGCTCCCCGTGTCGCACGACGTTACCCAGTCCTTCATTTCTCACGCGGACAGATGCAAGGGAGCTCTGCTAGTAAAGGAGCAAAGACAGTCTTAGGTAGAACTGAATGCTGCTCCGAGCTACTTCTCACCTATGGCAAATGCTTCACAGTGGCGCGAGGAAGAGTGTTCCGCAGCCGATGGACAAGAGAAACGAAACAGATCATGCCTTAACGCGAAAGAGTAATAGGGCGTCACTGCGCAAGCTTGTCCCTGATCTACAGCTGAGAGCGAACACTTGTGTGCTTGTCGGAGAGATTGTGTCTTGCCTGTAAGTGTCTGGGAGTCTGGCGCAGGTCAGTGTGGCTGGTTCGATAATCAACGTCTAGGATAGCTGCAGAGCGGTCCCTGTTGGTGTGAGGACAGTGTGCCTGTAGGTCAGTCTGTGTTCCTAGCGCCTGATCTATCTATTCGTCACTCCAGACGCGTGTGAGTCCATGTCTTTCTCTCCACAAGCATGTGTGCTGATTTCGTCGCACATGTGCATCTGTGCTAGTGTTGAGCTCAGCGGAGTGTGTCTCTCGACATTGGTGTGCGCTGGCTGTGCCTGTGTGTAACACAGCACAGCCACGACTGTTCCGGCGAAGAGAAACCAGGGAAATCATCTAGGCAGAGTCAACAAAGGAAAACCGAAGAGGGATTGACGTGTGCTCGACAGAGACGGATTCCCTGCGCTGACATTTCTCAGTAACGCCAGAAGAAAGCTGAGCGGTAGATCGACCGGAGAAATGCTTCCCTAGACGACATTTAGCGAATGAACTGCATTGTGCGCGGCTTTCGGGATTGTGCCTGAAAAGTGCGAAAACCAGCAGAGCCTGTGCTCAAAAGCGGGTGGCTGTGTGACTGCATTGATGCACTTTCCCGTGTCTGCGAGTGTATAGACGGCTGTTTCACGTTCACACAAGAGCACCTGGTCGGGTTTTTCTTCTGTGCGTGCACACGCGTTTCCCTTGTCTCTTCGGAACACACGTAGCTCTCTGCATGCTGAATGACGTGGTAAAACGCGTCTGCCTATATTTTGGTAAACAATCGAGGGTGCGTGTTCCGTCAGCGGCATTTCCGCAGACCACTCCGCAGAGCCAGTTCTGAAAGCTCCGCACAACAGGACTGAATGTAGAACCAAGCAATTGCACCGGTGCGCTCGTAACATATTCTGACGGACGTCTTTTATACCATAGCATTACGAACGTATTTGCGTTCAAACAAGTATCACAAACAACGTGTGAACCGAGGATCTGTGGGTATTTTCTCCGTACGGCATGCTTCGTGGTAGCTTACTTGCCGATCGCAGGCTTAGCGGTTTCTATACACGACTCGGTATAGGGAGAGAAAGAGAGTGCATGGGAAAACTTGCGTTTTCTGCGCTGGAACCTAGTTGCTACGCCTTCTGTTTGTCCACGTGAACACACACGATTCCCCACTGAAAACCAAGCAGAAACCTTTTCACAAGCTCCCAGGTAGGCGCACTCACCACCTCGTGCACGCGAACGCAGCTAGAGAAATCACCTAATTTTCCACACTAATGCTTAAGAAAACGCCTGGCCACACACAAACACACATCCGCAAGCGCCCCCACTCCCATCTATGCACAGAAAGACGTATGCGAAATGTACTGACATGCTTGAGGGTAAACAGGTGTGCATTGATGGTTGGGGTACTGCATCACGCATACGTGGCTGCACGAGAATATTCTTTTGGAGGGTACGTGCAGATACGTCCCTGTACTTGGACGACTGTGTGCATGGAAGCATGTGTGTCTACAAACGATTGTCTGTCCACATGCGTGTGCCTTTTTGCAGGCTCATTTCGTGTTCAAGCCAGGGTGAGTGCACAACTGCGCCGTTTGTTGGTAAAGCTCCCCTTGTCGCACGACGTTGCCCAGTCCTTCATTTCTCATGCGGACAGATGCAAGGGAGCTCTGCTAGTAAAGGAGCAAAGACAGTCGTAGGCAGAACTGAATGCTGCTCCGAGCTACTTCTCACCCTTGACAAATGCTTCACAGTGGCGCGAGGAAGAGTGTTCCGCAGCCGATGGACAAGAGAAACGAAACAGATCATGCCTTAACGCGAAAGAGTAATAGGGCGTCACTGCGCAAGCTTGTCCCTGATCTACAGCTGAGAGCGAACACTTGTGTGCTTGTCGGAGAGATTGTGTCTTGCCTGTAAGTGTCTGGGAGTCTGGCGCAGGTCAGTGTGGTTAGTTCGATAATCAACGTCTAGGATAGCTGCAGAGCGGTCCCTGTTGGTGTGAGGACAGTGTGCCTGTAGGTCAGTCTGTGTTCCTAGCGCCTGCTCTATCTATTCGGCCCTCCACACGCGTGTGAGTCCATGTTTTTCACTCCACAAGCATATGTGCTGATTTCGTCGCACATATGCATCTGTGCTAGTGTTGAGCTCAGCGGAGTGTGTCTCTCGACATTGGTGTGCGCTGGCTGTGCCTGTGTGTAACACAGCACAGCCACGACTGTTCCGGCGAAGAGAAACCAGGGAAATCATCTAGGCAGAGTCAACAAAGGAAAACCGAAGTGGGATTGACATGTGCTCGACAGAGACGGATTCCCTGCGCTGACATTTCTCAGTAACGCCAGAAGAAAGCTGAGCGGTAGATCGACCGGAGAAATGCTTCCCTAGACGACATTTAGCGAATGAACTGCATTGTGCGCGGCTTTCGGGATTGTGCCTGAAAAGTGCGAAAACCAGCAGAGCCTGTGCTCAAAAGCTGGTGGCTGTGTGACTGCATTGATGCACGTTCCCGTGTCTGCGAGTGTATAGACGGCTGTTTCACGTTCACACAAGAGCACCTGGTCGGGTTTTTCTTCTGTGCGTGCACACGCGTTTCCCTTGTCTCTTCGGAACAGACGTAGCTCTCTGCATGCTGAACGACGTGGTAAAACGCGTCTGCCTATATTTTGGTTAACAATCGAGGATGTGTGTTCCGTCAGCGACATTTCCGCAGACGACTCCCCAGAGCCATTTCTGAAAGCTCTGCAGACCAGGACTGAATGTATAACCAAGCAATTGCACAAGTGCGCGCAATCACATATTCTGAGGGACGTCATTTATGCCGTAGCATTACGAACGTATTTGAGTTCAAGAACGTATCAGAAACAATGTGTGGACCGAAGATCTGTTGGTATTTTCTCCGTACGACACGCTTCGTGGTAGCTTACTTGCCGATCGCAGGCTTAGCGGTTTCTATACAGGAATCCATATAGGGAGAGAAAGAGAGCGCATCGGAAAACTTGTCTTTTCTGCTCTGGAACATAGTTGCAACGCCTTCTGTTTGTCCACGTGAACACACACGATTCCCCACTGAAAACCAAGCAGAAACCTTTCCACAAGCTCCCAAGTAGGCGCACCCACCACCTTGTGCCCGCGAACGCAGCTAGAGAAAAGCACCTACCTTTTCACACACTGATGCTTAAGCAAACGCCTGGCCATACACAAGCACACATCCGCAAGCGCGCCCACTCCCATCTATGCACAGAAAGACGTATGCGAAACGTGATGACACGCTTGAGAGTAAACAGGTGTGCGCTGATGGTTGGCGTACTGCATTACGCATACGTGGCTGCACGAGAATATTCTTTTGGAGGGTACGTGCAGATACGTCCCTGTACTTGGACGACCGTGTGCGTGAAAGCGTGTGTGTCTACCAACGATTGTCTGTCCACATGAGTGTGCCTTTTTGCAGGCTCCATTCGTGCTTAAGCTGGAGTGAGTGCACAGCTGCACCGTGTTTTGGCCAGGTTCCGCGTGTTGCACGACGTTGCCCAGTCCTGCATTTCTCATGCGTACAGATGCACGGGAGCTCTGCTAGTAAAGGAGCAAAGACAGTCGTAGCCAGAACTGAATGCTGCTCCGAGCTACTTCTCACCCTTGGCAAATGCTTCACAGTGGCGCGAGGAATAGTGTTCCGCAGCCGATGTACAAGAGAAACGAAACAGATCATGCCTTAATGCGAAAGAGCAACAGGGCGTCACTGCGAAAGCTTCTCCCTGATCTACAGCTGAGAGCGAATACTTGTGTGCTTCTTCTCCCTGATCTACAGCTGAGAGCGAATACTTGTGTGCTTGTCGGAGAGATTGTGTCTTGCCTGGAATAGTCTGGGAGTTTCGCGCAGGTCAGTGTGGCTAGTTCGATAATCAACGTCTAGGATAGCTGCAGAGCGGTCCCTGTTGGTGTGAGGACAGTGTGCCTGGAAGTCAGTCTGTGTTCCTGGCGCCTGCGGTATCTATCCGTCGCTCCACACGCGTGTGAGTCCATGTCTTTCTCTCCACAAGCATGTGTGCTGATTTCGTCGCACATGTGCATCTGTGCTAGTGTTGAGCTCAGCGGAGTGTGTCTCTTGACACTTGGTGTGCGTTGGCTGTGCCTGTGTGTAACACAGCACAGCCACGACTGCCTCGGTGAAGAGAAACCAGGGAAATCATCTAGGCAGAGTCAACAAAGGAAAACCGAAGAGGGATTGACGTGTGCTCGACAGAGACGGATTCCCTGCGCTGACGTTTCTCAGTAACGCCAGAAGAAAGCTGAGCGGTAGATCGACCGGAGAAATGCTTCCCTAGACGACATTTAGCGAATGAACTGCATTGTGCGCGGCTTTCGGGATTGTGCCTGAAAAGTGCGAAAACCAGCAGAGCCTGTGCTCAAAAGCGGGTGGCTGTGTGACTGCATTGATGCACGTTCCCATGTCTGCGAGTGTATAGACGGCTGTTTCACGTTCACACAAGAGCACCTGGTCGGGTTTTTCTTCTGTGCGTGCACACGCGTTTCCCTTGTCTCTTCGGAACAGACGTAGCTCTCTGCATGCTGAACGACGTGGTAAAACGCGTCTGCCTATATTTTGGTTAACAATCGAGGGTGCGTGTTCCGTCAGCGGCATTTCCGCAGAGGACTCCACAGAACCAGTTCTGAAAGCCCCGCACACCAGGACTGAATGCATAACCAAGCAATTGCACAGGTGCGCACAATCACATATTCTGACAGCCGTCTTTTATGCCACAGCAGCACGAAGGTATTTGCGTTCAAGCATGTATCAGAAACGATGTGTGGACCGAGGATCTGTGGGTGTTTTCTCCGTACGGCATACTTCTTGGTAGCTTACTTGCCGATCGCAGGCTTAGCGGTTTCTATACACGACTCGGTATAGGGAGAGAAAGAGAGTGCATGGGAAAACTTGCGTTTTCTGAGCTGGAACCTAGTTGCTACGCCTTCTGTTTGTCCACGTGAACACACACGATTCCCCACTGAAAACCAAGCAGAAACCATTCCACAAGCTCCCAGCTAGGTGCACCCACCACCTCGTGCCCGCGAACGCAGCTAGAGAAAAGCACCTTCCTTTTCACACACCGATGCCTAAGGAAACGCTTGGCCACACACATGCACACATCCGCAAGCGCGCCCACTCCCATCTATGGACTGAATGACGTACGCAAAACGTGATGACATGCTTGAGGGTAAACAGGTGTGCGTTGATGGTTGGCGTACTGCATCACGCATACGTGGCTGCACGAGAATATTCTTTTGGAGGGTACGTGCAGATACGTCCCTGTACTTGGACGACCGTGTGCGTGAAAGCGTGTGTGTCTACCAACGATTTTTTGTCCACATGAGTGTGCCTTTTTGCAGGCTCCATTCGTGCTTAAGCTGGAGTGAGTGCACAGCTGCACCGTGTTTTGGCCAGGTTCCGCGTGTTGCACGACGTTGCCCAGTCCTGCATTTCTCACGCGGACAGATTCAAGGGAGCTCTGTATAAACGGCTGTTTCGTGTTCACACAAAGGCACCTGGTCGGGTGCATCCCAGATACAGCATCCCAGATTCAGCATCCCCGATACAGCTTCCCGGATACAGCATCCCAAATACAGCATCCTCGATACAGTATCCTAGATACGGCATCCTAGATACGGCATCCTAGATACAGCATCCTAGATACAGTATCCCGGATACAACATCCCAGATACGCCATCCCAGATACAGCATCCCAGGTACAGCATCCCAGATACAGCATCCTAGATACAGCATCCTAGGTACAGCGTAATAGATACAGCATCCCAGATACAACATGTCGAGCTGTGCTCCTCTCCCACACCAAGTGCTGATCGTGGGGCTCAGGGTGAGGGGGGGCAGCGAGGGGGTCCGTGGACTGGAATAAGTTTTGTTTGGGGTTTTTCAAACGCCTCTGCTGACACGTCGTATAAAAACCGATTGCTGCATTGCTAAGGAATGAACAGGAGGATGAGCAACAGACTGCAGAAACTGCTTGCGTTTTGGTTTATTGAAAAATTCGTATTGAACTCAAAAAGCAATACGATCTTGCAGTGGTCTTCTAATACCTAGTGACAGCTTTTAATGTACTGGTTTGGAACTTTGAGATGAGATTTGAGATGAAGGGCTGTTCCATTGTGGAATATTGCAGGAGTAAATTTCAGGCATTTCAGCATGCCTGGCAGATCTGCAGCTTGCTAAAGACCTCAGGCTGTTTGGTTTAATCAGACTTTTGTAGATCCCACCTTCACTGGTCAAAGCACCGGCTGCCAATGTGTTTTCTGGTGTTGTCACTTCTTTCTGACCAAAGACGGCAGAGGCAGCAGCTCTACTGGTGGTGTCTGTTTGATTGAAACATGGGGATCTACAGGAACTTTAACCCGAAAGCTCAGGAAGCTGTGGTCCGTGGTCTATCTTTGTAATGTTTGTAGATTCTTCTGCAACGTTTGTGAGTGTGAACTGCTGTGCAGGTAGAAGGAAGAAAGGTGTGTGAGCTAAAGCAGCAGGAAGGCTGCAGCCGTGTAAGCCGGGGGTGCAAGCGGCACGAAACGGGCTGCAGCGGCGGAGCCCTCGGTCCCGGGCCGTCCCGGGCAGGCGCAGCCCGAGCGCTCCCGGCCCCGCTGCCGCTGCCCGGCCGGGGCCGGGGCCGCGCTGCGGGCGGACAGCGCCGCTCTGCGGCCGCCGGCGGCTCCGGGCCGGGAGGGGGGGCGGGGCCCGGTGGCGGGCGCGGACGGGATTGGCTCCTGCGCCGGATGGGCGGGGCCACGCTGCGTAAGTGCGGGGGCGGAGGAGTGCGTGCCGCCGGTGCGGCAGCGGGAGGAGCGCGCGAGGAGCGGCGGGGCCGGCGGTGAGCGAGGGGCGGGCGGACACCGGGGAGACCGGCCGGGGCCGCCCCGGTCCCGGCTGAGGGGGGAGGCTGGAGGGGGAGGGACGGGCTGGTTTGGGCAGGAGGAAGACGAGGGGCAGGCAGCCGCAACAGCGCGGCCCCGGGCCGGGCCGAGCAAGGGGCGAGGGGGAAACACGCGGGCGGCTGTGAGGGAAGGGAGCCCCGGGCTGAGCGCTGCGCGGGGCTCGGGCGGGGCCGTGGGGCGAAGGGGGGAGCCCGTGATGCCACAGGGCAGAGGGAGGAAGGCGAGCGGGAGGGGGCGGTGCCGGGGCGGTGCCAGGGGGCGCGAGGGGCGGGGGCGACGCTGCCGCGGGGAGGGGCCGGGAACGGGGGGAGCGGCGGAGGAGCCTGAGGGCGGGACGGCGCGGAAGGAGCTTGGGCGGGAAAGGCTGAGGGACCTCAGGGAGGGGGTGACATCGGGGGGGCTTGGGCAGGAAAGGCTGAGGGACCTCAGGGAGGGGGTGACATCGGGTGGGCTTTGGCAGGAAAGGCTGAGGGACCTCAGGGAGGGGGTAACATCGGGGGGGCTTTGGCGGGAAAGGCTGAGGGACCTCGGGGAGGGGGTGACATCGGGGGGCCTTTGGCGGGAAAGGGTGAGGGACCTCAGGGAGGGGGTGACATTGGGGAGGCTTTGGCGGGAAAGGCTGATGGACCTCGGGGAGGGGGTGACATCGAGGGGGCTTTGGCGAGAAAGGCTGAGGGACCTCGGGGAGGGGGTGACATCGGGGGGCCTTTGGCGGGAAAGGCTGAGGGACCTCAGGGAGGGCGTGACATCGGGGAGGCTTTGGCGGGAAAGGCTGAGGGACCTCGGGGAGGAGATGGCATCGGGGAGGCTGCAGGGGGCAATGCTGAGGGAGCTCAGGACGGGATGGCACTCAGGTCTGGTTTCAAAGGGAAATGCTGAGGTACCTTGAGGAATGGACGCTGGGCTGGGAACTATGAACACATCAGACTGGTTAAGAGAGTGTTCATGACAGAAATTTGTGCAGTGAAGTATTCCAGCAAAGAGCGGGAGAAGAGCCAAACTTAGATCAGGCCTCCTAGGACGCCTGCGGGTTTGGGGACAGGGATGACGAGGTTGTTAATCCGGTCCTAACCGTTTCTTTCTCTGTCCCTCTCTTGCAGCACCTGACTGAATGGAGGAGCAAGTGGATGGGAAGTTCCTGCGCCACACACAGATCACATTTATCGCTCTCGCCCTCAGAGACCCGGAGATCCAAACCGTTCGCATCGTGCCTTGAAGCAGCCTGTGCTCATGCGCTTCTCCCAGGGAGAAGGCGGAATGGCAGTGACTGGCCACGTTAAGCCACAGGGTGCACACTGTGCAGCTGTCAAGCCCAGCTCTGCGTTAGCTCACACGTGCGGTTTTGCGCCGCACACGCACATTTGAGTTGTCGCTGGTTGTTGCAGCGTTTGGCTTTGGTGAGGACAGCGTGTGTTTGTCAGCAGTTGGTGTAGGTGGGATCTGGAGGACAAAGCGATATTTCCGTGCCAGAGCTGGTTGGTGTTTGCATGGTATTGTGGCGGTTGTTCCCGCAGGCGATGAGTGCTGGAGTATTATTGCAGGATGAGGGGATTTTGGAGGCTTGTCTGTGAGATGCACTAGAGGCAGCAGTTGAAAGCGAAAGGCTGAGATTTGGAGGGTTTGTTGGTGGGTTTTGGACGGTTGTCAGCTGAAGAGTTGGCTGTTTGCAGGTGAGGTGTAGGGCAGAGGGTGAAGCTGACTTTGCCTGGGCGGCGCAACTGGCTGGGTGTGCAGAGCTGAGGAGAGCGGGCTGCTGCGGGTGACCCTAAAGCTGGAGAACCAGCCGGCAGCTCCAGACGGTCCCGCTGCCGGGCAGGGCCGTGCAGGCCAGTGCCCTGGGGCACAGCGACGTGACCCTCCGCAAGTACCAAAGAGCAGGTGAGGACCGTGGGCACTTGTACTGAGCTGTGACATCTCTAACCCGTGACATTGGGGTCCAGCCTGAGCAGGGCACCTGCGGAAGCTGTGCTGCAGCTCCTTGAGCTGCAGAGCTGAGGGGAAGGGCTGTGCGAGGGGCTGGTGCCAAGGCAAGGTGGGCGCGCTGTGGGGTGTGGGGAGGTGTCAGCCCCGGACTCAGCCCCTGTCTGACTGTAGTGCCCTTGGGCTAGTGTAGCTCAGTCCTCTGTGTGTTTCTCTTCAGGGGGAGCAGCATGCAAAGGAAAAGCAAGGAAGGAGGTGAACCCATGAGGAAGAGTGATGGATAAAGAGGGTTGGAGCGCACCTGCCAGTCAAGAGGGATCAAGAAAGAAGACACCAGTGGTGGAACCGCAGGTCAGGAGAGCTCAAGGAGGGAGAAAGGTGACTGTGGCTGTATGGGTTTTTCTAGCACACACACCAATGAAAACAGTTTGGATAATAAAAGAAATATATGCAAAACCAATAATTAAAGGCAGAGAATGTTTATATGCTATGTATGGGGTAGACCTGAAGGTATATTTCTTCCTACAACGAAGGAGAATTCGCAATACATGCTGCTGTCAGCAACGACCAGTAAGCGACAAGACTCTATTTACTGATGCTTCTGGTCGCTCACATAAAGTTGTAATTACATGGCTAAACTCAGATACCCAGTGCTGCAAACGCAAGGTAGAAAAAGAGACCAAGAGTCAAACAAGTTCTTGAGCTGCCAGCTGTTAGGATCGCTTTGAGGTGTTCTGTAACAAGCCTTTGAATGTTGTAACTGGCTCATATTATGCGGCTGGCATACTTAACCACCTGGAAGCTTCTTTTCTTAAGGAAGAGGATAATCCTCTTTTGATGGCTGAATTGAGAATGCTATGGTTTCTAATAAATCATAGACATCATAGGTATTATGCAGTGCACACCCGCTCTCGCAGTGGCCCTTCCAGGACCACTTGCGGAAGGCAGTAGGAGGGCCGATGCACGAGCTGTGCCGCTCACTGTGCCTAAAGCCTTGGAGCAAGCTAAATGATCGCATAAATTCTTTCACCAGAGTGCAAAGGCGTTAAAACGACAACTTCAAATTACAGTGGATCAGGCCAGGAGCGTTCTTATGTCCTGCCCTGATTGCCAACAGTTGGCACCCGCGCCATCCACAGAGGGTGTTAATCCAGGAGGGGTTACTGCCAATGAAGTACGGCCAGCGGATGTAACGCATTGTTCTGAATTGGGTAAATACGTACGTGTTTCTGTAGACGCTCATTCCAGATTTCTCGTTGCTGCTGCACGCGCTGGTGAAAGAGCACGAGACGTCTGTAACATTGTTTGGCATGTTTTGCTGTTTGAGGAGTTCCATGATCTGTAAAACCAGAGGAAAGCGGAACGCACACTCGATTAGAGGAGCGATCCCCCAGCGCGCTGTAATAGAAGTGCCTGCTTTTTAACACTTTCAAAAGAGTGTTAAAGAGTCTGTTTGATGACTTTTCGGTATCATTTCTGGCGACGAGGATGGGATAATCTGCCTGACCTCCCGTGGATCCCAGGATCTCTGGGACCTTGTGCCGGCACCGGGGAATTCCTGGAAGGGACCACAGCTCCTCGGACCAGCTCGGGACGCGGGTAAAACCCCATCAATGAGATAAGGCACTTTCATTGTCTGGTTGGGTTGGCACGCTGCCTGCGCGAGACGTGGGCGACACCAGCGCGTTGGGTCTGCGCATTCGCGTCTGCGCATTTTGGTAAACTGGGTAACTTAAAAAAAGAAAGAAATAAAAAATTAAAGAGGAAAATGAGAAAACAATAAATTAAAGAGAAAAACGAGGGAACAGCAATTTGATAAAGGTACCTTTAATGATTTTGCTGTTTGTGCCTTAGCAATTGTATAATTGTTTCTGGCTTTAGTGGTTTGTTGTTGTTGTTACTTGTGTCTTGGGGGATTTTATAGTCCAGTACTTAGGGTTCACCAATTGTCTGTTATTGTGATTGTGAAGTAGGTAGTGGACAATCGGCAGGAGGATTCGTGAGAAATCCCCCCCAGGCTGTGTTTTCTGACATTGGAAAAGGATCGTTTGCTGTTCAACAGGGCGTCAACCAGGGAGAATCTGATTGAATATTGTAATTAATGGTGGCCACTGTAAATAATAT
The DNA here is from genome assembly GCF_963082525.1 of Nesoenas mayeri. NCBI lineage: Eukaryota > Metazoa > Chordata > Aves > Columbiformes > Columbidae > Nesoenas > Nesoenas mayeri. The sequence goes on from NW_027660004.1 coordinate 694,099, forward strand.
TAATATGCTTCACAGGTCTAGGTGGGTATACTTTGAGATCTGTAGTATAGTAATGTGCTACATGTAATATGTAGTAAGATATCTATTTTAAATCATATATTGCCTATTACATAAGGCATGTTACACAATACATAATGTTACATATGCATTGTCTTTGTCCCCTTCAGATCCATTTGTTTTGAAAAAGGATAATCAGGGAAAGAAATGCAAACCAGTAAAAGGTTTGTTGAAGAACAGCTATTGGTGTAGAATACACAGAGAACATGAGATCAAAATTGTCCCTCGGTCAGTCCAGGGTGGGATCCTGATATCCTTATATCGGGGCACAGGCTGCATTGGTATCGCCAGTGCATTTTATACGGGATTAGACACGCTGCGCCTAAAGCTGTAAATACGCCAAAACCTTCTGAGATTAAACAGGATCGTGAGGAGTCTCCCACGGAGTTTTTACACCCTCTTAAACCAACAGCTCAGTAATATATTAATGTAGATCCTGACTTGGAGAACAGAGAATGAGAATTCTTAGTTGACTGGGAGCTCATTATTCTGTGTTAAACACTATGCAGGGAATATTAAGTAGCGATTCTGTAACAGTTATGGGAGCCACAAAAATTGCGAAACACGGCCCTTTAACCTGCTGCTTAGAATGTTTGTATGTGGAGTCTGTACTTATTGATGTGTGTCTTCTCTTGTGCACAACGAATGGTTGAAAAAAGCTTTAATGGTGCAATGGCTGTGCAGTGACACACTGCTATGGCTGCAATTGTTAAACAAAGAAGGGGAGATGTGGCAGGGTTGTGACATCAGGCCCGTGAGAAATTGCAAGAGTCACAGTGTGAGAACAAGTGCTGGTGGAACAACACAAGCAGCAAGGACTGTGTGGGACATAAACCATCAGGGACAGAGGGATTGGTACATCAGGGACAGAGGGACTGATACGGGGTTGGTACATGAGGGACAGAGGGATTGATACGCGGTGGGTACATCAGGGACAGAGGGATTGATACAGGATCGGTACATCAAGGACAGAGGTCCGCGATGTTTCAAATGCAAACCTGAGTTTGTATTAAATGTCTCTCTGCATCTTAAAGAGAGTCTGTGCCTCATCTGCTACACCCCTTTATCTGTTTCCCAAATTACGATTTAGACTGTATTTACCGTTGTAAAAACAAAGCTTTCCCCCCTTAATGTTTGTCACGTGTTGTAGTTAGAATTAATAGAGATATTGGAGCCCATCGTAGCTAAACTGGAAAAAGACAGCAGCCGTGTGTATTTTTAAATAAAGACTAAATCAAGTGTGCTAGCTCATTATCTTTAAGCGTTTTACTGTGATCACCTCTCTCCCAAGGTTTTGTGTCTGTTGTAACAAGGCCTGACACCCACGGCCACAGTGGATGAATGACCATGGGCACAACACCAGGAACCTGCCTGTTCGTGTCCAGGATATCCACTCCAGCAGACACGTTTTAATTGGTACTTGCATTATGGATTAGATGCAACAAAAATCCATACTTTCTTTTGTCCTTTGCTATAGAGGAGGGGGTTGAACTTTTCTATAGCAGATTCAATCACTTGTTGTAAAGCAATGAAATAAATAACTTAGGCTTTTTCTATGGATAAACAACGTTTAATTCAATTCCTTAATTGTATTCCTTAAACACTTGTTCGTTAGACCATAAGCAAAACAGCGCTGGGTGTTAGTTCGTTAGTAGGCCCTTATTACGTGGTTGGTTAACCCTGAAAATGTTAGCTCCCTCTATCAATATAACCTCATAAACAAGTTTCAAAATTTTTATGTAGAACTTACCCACCTTTTCCTTTTTGCAGGTTCAGAGCCCGAGCCTCATTTGGTTGTATCTGTAAACATCAAACGTCTCAGCACCAATCACAACTGCATTTCTCACAGACAGAAGTGCCTGATCTCCACAGCTTGCCTGGCAGTGCAGAGAGCAGGAAGTGCGGTGAGTCCTGGGCCTTTGGGGACATTTCACCCTGTTTTGTGTCCCAGTCCCTCCCTGCTCCCTCCTCTTTCCTGCTGTGCCCTTCTTCCTCTTCATCTCTTCTCCCTCTGGCCCTCTGCTGCTTCCTCACCTATTCCCCCACCCTTCTGAATCTCTGTGCAGGGTTTCTCGTATCTCCCTCTCCGTCTCCACCCCTCTGTGTTCTCATCATCCCCGGTTTCTCTTTGTCGTCATTCTTGTCTGTTGCTCTGTCCCGCTCCGTGCCCCATCATTTCTCACTGTATCCCTCTGTCCTGCTCCCTGCGCCTATTCCTGCCCCTCTTCTTTTTTACTCCCTCTTCCTCTTGCTGCCCACCCCAGGATTTTTTCCCAATCTCTATCCTGCCCCAACCCTTATTGTTCTTTCTCTCTCCTGCTCCCTCTCTGTCTTTCTGCCTGTCTGCCCTTTCCCTGCTGCTTCTTTCTCCATCTCTGTCCAGACTACTGCCCCTTTTCATTCTTGATGTCTTTCTGTCCTGTTTGTCTTTCTGTCTTCCTTGCCTGTTCCCAGCCCCATCCCATCTCGCTGTATCTTCCCTGTCCAGCTGGCTCTGCCTTTTCTTTGTCTTCTCATCCTCTTTCCTGCTCCTCAGCCCTCTTTTCCTCTTCCTCCAGCTCATTGCTGCATGTTTTCCCTTTCCAGTCTCTTCATTTTGATCTAAACTTTGCTTTGTTTCTCAGTCCCTTTGTTCTCTTCCCTTCCTGTTGCCTCTCAGTGGGCAGTGACGACCTGGTTCAGAGACAGCACGGCGACCACATCCCAGGTCGCTCGGTCCATCAGCACACAGACGCCACTGTAGTGGAAAGCAAATGGCGTTTATTAACAAGTAACACAGCGTTATATACCTTAGGTTTACAACGTCACGTCCATCTGCTTACCTCACATACTCCTACCTATTTAGAGAGGGGCTACTATCTTTCTGTACAGCACGAGATCTTCCGGCCTCCAGACCCTAACTACCTACAGGTATGCGACACAACACCCCTAGACACCGTTTGTGTCACAAACGCCCCTGGACAGGGTGTGTCTCACAAACCCCATTGGACAGCATGTGTCACAAGCCCCCCTGGACAGGGTGTGTGCAACATACCCCATTGGACAGTGTGTGTGTCACAAACCCCATTGGACAGTGTGTGTGTCACAAACCCCCCTGGACAGCGTGTGTGTCACAAACTCCCCTGGACAGTGTGTGTGTCACAAAAACCCTTAGACAGGGTGTGTGTCACAAACCCCATTGGAGACTGTGTCTCTCACAAACCCCATTGGACAGCGTGTGTGTCACAACCTCCCCTGGACAGCGTGTGTGTCACAACCTCCCCTGGACAGCGTGTGTGTCACAACCCCCATTGGACAGCGTGTGTGTCACAAACCCCATTGGACAGCGTGTGTGTCACAAACCCCATTGGAAAGAGTGTGTGTCACAAACACCCCTGGACAGTGTGTGTGTAACAAATGCCCCTGGACAGCCTGTGTGTCACAAACCCCATTGGACAGGGTGTGTGTCAGAAACCCCATTGGACAGGGTGTGTGTCACAAACACACCTCGACACTTTTTGTGTCAAAAACGTTTCTGGTCAGGGTGTGTGTCACAAACACCCCTGGACACCCTTTGTGTCACAACTGCCCCTGGACTGGGTGTGTGTCACAAACCCCATTGGACAGTGTGTGTGTCACAAACCCCATTAGACATTGTGTGTGTCACAAACACCCCTGGACACCCTTTGTGTCACAAACACCCCTGGACACCCTTTGTGTCACAAACGCCCCTGGACAGTGTGTGTGTCACCAACCCCATTGGACAGAGTGTGTATGTCGCAAACCCCATTGGAGAGTGTGTGTGTCACAAACCCCATTGGACAGGCTGTGTGTAACAAACCCCATTGGACAGGGTGTGTGTCACAAACACCCTGGACACCGTTTGCGTCACAAACGTTTCTGGACAGGGTGTGTGTCACAAACCCCATTGGACAGTGTGTGTGTCACAAACCCCATTGGACAGCATGTGTGTCTCGAAACCCATTGGACAGTGCGTGTTTCACAAACCCCATTGGACAGGTTGTGTGTAACAAACACCCATGGACACCGTTTCGGTCACAAACACCCCTGGAGAGGCTGTGAGTCACCAACGCCCCTGGACAAGGTGTGTCACAAATGCACCTGGACAGGGTGTGTGTCACAAACGGTGTTTGAGTTTGTGTGCGTCACAAACCCCATTGCACATTGTGTGTGTAACAAACCCCATTGGACAGTGTGTGTGTCACAAACCCCATTAGACAGTGTGTGTTTCACAAACCCCATTGGACAGGTTGTGTGTCACAAACATGCCTGGACACCGTTTGTGTAACAAACGCCCCTGGACAGGGTGTGTGCAACATACCCCATTGGACAGTGTGTGTGTCACAAACCCCATTGGACAGCTTTTGAGTCACAAACACCCTTGGACACCGTTTGTGTCACAAACGCCCCTGGACAGGGTGTGTGTCACAAACGCCCCTGGACAGCGTGTCTGTCACTAACCCCATTGGACAGCGTGTCTGTCACAAACCCCATTGGACTGGGTGTGTGTCACAAAAACACCTGGACAGCGTGTGTGTCACAAACGCCGCTGGACAGAGTGTGTGTCACAAACCCCATTGGACAGCTTGTGTGTCACAAACCCCACTGGAGAGGGTGTGTGTCACAAACACCCCTGGACACCGTTTGTGTCAAAAACGTTTCTGGTCAGGGTGTGTGTCTCAAACCTCATTGGTCAGCGTGTGTGTCACAAACCCCATTGGACAGTGTGTGTTTCACAATCCCCATTGGACAGGTTTTGTGTCACAAACCTCATTGGACAGTGTGTGTGTCACAAACACCCCTAGACAGCGTGTGTGTCACAAACCCCCCATGGACATCGTGTGTGTCACAACTCTCCCTGGACAGTGTGTGTATCACAAAAACCAATGGACAGTGTGTGTCTCACAGACCACATTGGACAGGGTATGTGTCACAAACACCATTAGACATCATGTGTCACAACCCCCCTGGAAATTGTGTGTGTCACAAACACCCGTGGACACTGTTTTGTTCAAAACGCCCCTGGAGAGGGTGTGTGTCAAAAACCCCATTGGAAAGTGTGTGTGTCACAAACCCCATTGGACTACATGTGTATCACAACCCCCGCTAAACCGTCTGTGTGTGTCACAAAGCCCATTGGACATTGTGTGTGTCACAAACCCCATGGGACAGCGTGTGTGTCACAATCCCCCTTGGACAGTGTTTGTGTCACAAACACCTCTGGACAGCTTTTGTGTCACAAACCCCATTGGACATTTCGTGTGTCACAAACCCCTTTGGACAGTGTGTGTGTCATAAACCCCATTGAACACTGTGTGTGTCACAAACCCTATTGGACAGCGTGTGTGTAAGAAAACCCATTGGACAGCGTGTGTGTCACAACCCCCCATGGAAACTGTGTGTGTAACAAACGCCCCTGGACAGGGTTTGTGTCACAAACCCCATTGGACACTGTGTGTGTCACAAACCCCATTGCACAAGGTGTCTGTCAGAAACACCCCTGGACACCGTGTGTGTCACAAATGCCCCTGGACAGGGTGTGTGTCACAAACCCCATTGTACAGCATGTGTGACAAAAACCCCACTGGACAGCGTGCATGTTACAAACCCCATTGGACATTGTGTATGTCACAAACCCCATGAGACAGCGTGTGTGTCACAATCCCCCTTGGACAGTGTTTGTGTCACAAACAGCTCTGGACAGCTTTTGTGTCAGAAACCCCATTGGACAGTGTGTGTGTCACAAACCCCATTGGACAGCCTATATGTCCCAAGCACCGCTGGACAGCTTGTGTCACAACTCCTAAAGGAAACTGTGTGTGTGACAAACACCCCTGGACTGACTGTGAGTCACAAACCCTATTGGAGAGTGTGTGTGTCACAAACCCCATTGGAGAGCGTGTGTGTGACAACCCCCCCTGGACATCGTGTGTGTCACAGCTCTCCCTGGACAGTGTGTGTATCACAAAAACCAGTGGACAGTGTGTGTGTCACAGACCCCATTGGACAGGGTGTGTGTCACAAACACCCCTGGACATCTTTTTTGTCACAAAAGCCCCTGGACTGTTAGTGTGTCACAAAACCTCATTATAAAGTGTGTGTGTAACAAACCCCATTAGACAGCGTGTGTGTCACAAACACCCCTGGACAACGTTTGTGTCACAAACGCCCCTGCACAGCGCGTGTGTCACAAACCCCATTGCACAGCGTGTGTGTCAGAAACCCCATAGGACAGCGTGTGTGTCAGAAACACCCCTGGCAGTGTGTGTGTCACAAACCCCATTGAACACCGTGTTTGGTACAAACGCCATTGGACAGCGTGTGTGTCACAAATCCATTGGACAACCGTTGTTTCACAAACCACATTGCACAGGGTGTGTGTCACAAAGACCCCTGGAAGCCGTTTGTGTTAGAAACGCCCCTGGACAGCGTGTCTGTCACAAACTCCATTGGAGAGTGTCTGTGTCACAAACCCCATTGGACAGAGTGTGTCACAACCTCCCCTGGAAACTGTGTGTGTCACAAACAGCCCTGGACAACGTGTATGTCACAAACGCCCCTAGATAGGGTGTGTGTCACAAAACCCATTGGAGAGTGTATGTGTCACAAACCCCATTGGAGAGCGTGTGTGTCACAAACCCCATTGGACAACGTGTGTCACAACCCCCCCTGGACAGCGTGTGTGTCACAAACCCCATTGGACAGCGTGTGTCACAAACACCCCTGGACAGTGTGTGTGTCACAAACGCCCCTGGACAGGGTGTTTGTCACATACCCCTTTGGACAGTGTGCATGTCACAAACCCCATTGAACAACGTGTGACTCACAAAGCCCATTGAACACTGCCTGTGTCACAAACCTCATTGGCAACGTGTGTGTCATAAACACCATTGGACAGGGTGTGTGTCACAAACACCCCTGAACAGAATGCGTGTTCACAAACCCCATTGCAAATTGTGTGTGTCAGAAACCCCATTAGACAGCATTTATGTCACAAATCCCCTTGGACAGTATATGTTTGAAAAACCCCCTTGGACAACGTGTGTGTCACAAACCCCATTGGACAGGGTGTGTGTCACAAACACCCCTGGACACCGTTAGTGTCAAAAACATTTCTGGTCAGAGTGTGTGTCACAAACCCCATTGGACAGAGTGTGTATGTCACAAACCCCATTGGAGAGTGTGTGTGTCACAAACTCCATTGGACAGGGTGTGTGTCACAAACGCCCCTGGACAGCGTGTCTATCAGAAAAACCAATGGACAGTGTGTGTGTCACAAACCCATTGGACAGCCGTTGTTTCACAAACTCCATTGCACAGGGTGTGTGTAACAAAGACCCCTGGACGCCGTTTGTGTTAGAAACGCCCCTGGACAGCGTGTGTGTCACAAACTCCATTGGAGAGTGTATGTGTCACAAACCCGATTGGATAGCGTGTGTCACAAGCCCCCCTGGAAACTGTGTGTGTCCAAAATTCTGGACAACGTTTGTGTCACAAACCCCCCTGGACAGTGTGTGTGTCACAAAACCCATTGGAGAGCGTGTATGTCACAAACCTCATTGGATATTGTGTGTGTCACAAACCCCATTGCACAGCGTGTGTGTCACAAACCCCATTGGACAGTGTGTTTGACACAAACCCCATTGGACAGGTTGGGTGTCACAAACAACCCTGGACACCGTTTGTGTCAGAAACGCCGCTGGACACGGTGTGTGTCACAAATGCCCCTGGACAGCCTGTGTGTCACAAACCCCATTGGACAGGGTGTGTGTCACAAAAACACCTCGACACCTTTTGTGTCACAAACGCCCCTGGACAGGGTCTGTGTCACAAAAGCCCCTGGACAGCGTGTGTCTAACAAACCCCATTCAACAGCGTGTGTTTCACAAACCCCATTGGACAGGGTGTGTGTCACAAACACGCCTGGACACCTTTTGTGTCACAACTGCCCCTGGACTGGGTGTGTGTCACAAACCCCATGGGACAGTGTGTGTGTCACAAACCCCATTAGACATTGTGTGTGTCACAAACACTCCTGGACACCCTTTGTGTCACAAATGCCCCTGGACAGCATGTGTGTCACCAGCCCCATTGGACAGAGTGTGTATGTCGCAAACCCCATAGGAGAGTGTCTGTGTCACAAACCCCATTAGACAGCGTGTATGTCACAAACACCCCTGGACACAGTTTGTGTCAGAAACGCCCCTGGACAGCGTGTGTGTCACAAACCCCATTGGATAGTCTGTGTGTGACAAATCCCATTGGACACTGTGTGTGACACAAACCCCATTGGACAGGTGGTGTGTCACAAACACCCCTGGACACTGTTTGTGTCAGAAACACCCCTGGACAGTGTGTCTGTCACAAACTCCATTGGACAGCGTGTGTGACACAAACCCCCCTAAACAGTGTGTGTGTCACAAACCCCATTGAACACCGTGTTTGGTACAAACGCCATTGGACAGTGTGTGTGTCACAAACCCCATTGGACAGGTGGTGGGTCACAAACACCCCTGGACACTGTTTGTGTCAGAAACACCCCTGGACAGTGTGTCTGTCACAAACTCCATTGGACAGCGTGTGTGACACAAACCCCCCTAAACAGTGTGTGTGTCACAAACCCCATTGAACACCGTGTTTCGTACAAACGCCATTGGACAGCGTGTGTGTCACAAACCCATTGGACAGCCGTTGTTTCACAAACCACATTGCACAGGGTGTGTGTAACAAAGACCCCTGGAAGCCGTTTGTGTTAGAAACGCCCCTGGACAGCGTGTGTCACAAACTCCATTGGAGAGTGTGTGTGTCACAAACCTCATTGGACAGAGTCTGTCACAACCTCCCCTGGAAACTGTGTGTGTCACAAACACCCCTGGACAACGTGTATGTCACAAACGCCCCTAGATAGGGTGTGTGTCACAAAACCCATTGGAGAGTGTATGTGTCACAAACCCCATTGGACAGTGTGTGTCACAAACCCCCCTGGACAGTGTGTGTGTCACAAACCCCATTGGACAGAGTGTGTATGTCGCAAAGCCCATTGGAGAGTGTGTGTGTCACAAACCCCATTGGACAGCATGTGTGTCTCAAAACCCATTGGACAGTGTGTGTTTCACAAACCCCATTGGACAGGGTGTGTGTCACAAACACCCCTGGACACCGTTTTTGTCACAAACGCCCCTGGACAGGGTGTGTGTCACAAACGCCCCTGGACAGCGTGTGTGTCACAAACCCCCCATGGACATCGTGTGTGTCACAACTCTCTCTGGACAGCGTGTGTATCAAAAACCAATGGACAGTGTGTGTCTCACAGACCCCATTGGACAGGGTGTGTGTCACAAACACCCTTGGACATCTTTTATGTCACAAACGCCCCTGGACCGTTAGTGTGTCACAAAGCCCCATTGTAGAGTGTGTGTGTCACAAACCCCATTGGACAGTGTGTTTGACACAAACCCCATTGGACAGGTTGTGTGTCACAAACAACCCTGGACACCGTTTGTGTCAGAAACGCCCCTGGACAGGGTGTGTGTCACAAATGCCCCTGGACAGCCTGTGTGTCACAAACCCCATTGGAAAGCGTGTGTGTCACAAAACCCATTGGACAGGGTGTGTGTCACAAACGCACCTGGGCACCTTTTGTGTCACAAACGCACCTGGACTGGGTGTGTGTCACAAACCCCATTGGAAAGTGTGTGTGTCACAAACCCCATTAGACAGTGTGTGTGTCACAAAGACCCCTGGACACCGTTTATGTCACAAACGACCCTGGACAGTATGTGTGTCACAAACCACATTGCAGAGTGTGTATGTTACAAACGCCCCTGGACAGCCTGTGTGTCACAAACCCCATTGGACAGTGTGTGTGTCACAAACCCCATTGGACAGTGTGTGTGACACAAACCCCATTGGACAGCGTATGTGTCACAAGCACCCCTGGACAGCTTGTGTCACAACCCCCCAAGGAAACTGTGTGTGTCACAAACACCCCTGGACTGACTGTGTGTCACAAACCCTATTGGAGAGTGTGTGTGTCACAAACCCCATTGGACAGCGTGTGTGTCACAAACCCCCCTGGACATCATGTGTGTCACAACTCTCCCTGGACATTGTGTGTATCACAAAAACCACTGGACAGTGTGTGTATCACAGACCCATTGGACAGGGTGTGTGTCACAAACACCCCTGGACATCTTTTGTGTCACAAACGCCCCTGGACTGTTAGTGTGTCACAAAACCTCATTGTAAAGTGTGTGTGTCACAAATCCCATTAGACAGCGTGTGTGTGAGAAACCCCATAGGACAGCGTGTGTCTCAGAAACACCCCTGGCAGCGTGTTTGTCCCAAACGCCCCTGCACAGGGTGTGTATCACAAACACCCCTAAACAGAGTGTGTGTGACAAACCCCATTGCACTTTGTGTGTCTCACAAAGCCCATTGGACAGTGTGTGTGTCACAAACGCCCCTGGACAGCGTGTCTATCAGAAAAACCAATGGACAGTGTGTGTGTCACAAACCCATTGGACAGCCGTTGTTTCACAAACCTCATTGCACAGGGTGTGTGTAACAAAGACCCCTGGACGCCGTTTGTGTTAGAAACGCCCCTGGACAGCGTGTGTGTCACAAACTCCATTGGAGAGTGTATGTGTCACAAACCCCATTGGACAGCGTGTGTCACAAGCCCCCCTGGAAACTGTGTGTGTCCAAAATTCTGGACAGCGTTTGTGTCACAAACCCCCCTGGACAGCGTGTGTGTCACAAACCCCATTGGAGAGCGTGTATGTCACAAACCTCATTGGATATTGTGTGTGTCACAAACCCCATTGCACAGCGTGTGTGTCACAAACCCCATTGGACAGTGTGTTTGACACAAACCCCATTGGACAGGTTGTGTGTCAGAAACAACCCTGGACACCGTTTGTGTCAGAAACGCCGCTGGACACGGTGTGTGTCACAAATGCCCCTGGACAGCCTGTGTGTCACAAACCCCATTGGACAACGTGTGTGTCACAAACCCCATTGGACAGGGTGTGTGTCACAAACACACCTCGACACCTTTTGTGTCACAATCGCCCCTGGACAGGGTCTGTGTCACAAACGCCCCTGGACAGCGTGTGTCTCACAAACCCCATTGAACAGCGTGTATTTCACAAACCCCATTGGACAGGGTGTGTGTCACAAACTCGCCTGGACAACTTTTGTGTCACAACTGCCCCTGGACTAGGTGTGTGTCAGAAACCCCATTGGACAGTGTGTGTGTCACAAACCCCATTGGACATTGTGTGTGTCACAAACACCCCTGGACACCCTTTGTGTCACAAATGCCCCTGGACAACATGTGTGTCACCAGCCCCATTGGGCAGAGTGTGTATGTCGCAAACCCCATAGGAGAGTGTCTGTGTCACAAACCCCATTAGACAGCGTGTATGTCACAAACACCCCTGGACACAGTTTGTGTCAGAAACGCCCCTGGACAGCGTGTGTGTCACAAACCCCATTGGATAGTCTGTGTGTGACAAATCCCATTGGACAGTGTGTGTGACACAAACCCCATTGGACAGGTGGTGTGTCACAAACACCCCTGGACACTGTTTGTGTCAGAAACACCCCTGGACAGTGTGTCTGTCACAAACCCCATTGGACAGCGTGTGTGACACAAACCCCCCTAAACAGTGTGTGTGTCACAAACCCCATTGAACACCGTGTTTGGTACAAACGCCATTGGACAGCGTGTGTGTCACAAACCCATTGGACAGCCGTTGTTTCACAAACCTCATTGCACAGGGTGTGTGTAACAAAGACCCCTGGAAGCCGTTTGTGTTAGAAACGCCCCTGGACAGCGTGTGTCACAAACTCCATTGGAGAGTGTGTGTGTCACAAACCCCATTGGACAGAGTCTGTCACAACCTCCCCTGGAAACTGTGTGTGTCACAAACACCCCTGGACAACGTGTATGTCACAAACGCCCCTAGATAGGGTGTGTGTCACAAAACCCATTAGAGAGTGTATGTGTCACAAACCCCATTGGACAGTGTGTGTCACAAACCCCCCTGGACAGTGTGTGTGTCACAAACACCCCTGGACAGGGTGTTTGTCACATACCCCTTTGGACAGTGTGCATGTCACAAACCCCATTGAAAAACGTGTGACTCACAAAGCCCATTGGACACTGCCTGTGTCACAAACCTCATTGGCAACGTGTGTGTCATAAACATCATTGGACAGGGTGTGTGTCACAAACAGCCCTGAACAGAATGCGTGTTCACAAACCCCATTGCAAATTGTGTGTGTCAGAAACCCCATTAGACAGCATTTATGTCACAAACCCCCTTGGACAGTGTGTGTTTCAAAAACCCCCTTGGACAGCGTGTGTGTCACAAACCCCTTTGGACAGTGTGTGTGTAACAAACGTCCCTGGACAAGGTGTGTGTTACAAACCGCAGTGGAGTTTGTGTGTGTCACAAACCCCATTGCACATTGTGTGTGTCACAAACCCCATTGAACAGCCTGTGTGTCACAAACCCTTTGGACAGGGTGTGTGTCAAAAACACCCCTGGACAACATTTTTGTCAGTAATGTCCCTGGACAGGGTGTGTGTCACAAACCCCATTGGACAGTGTGTATGTCACACACGCGATTGGACAGCGTGTGTGTCACAAACCCCATTGGACAGTGTGTGTATCACAATTCCAATTGGACAGGGTGTGTGTCACAAATACCCCTGGACACTGTTTCTGTCACAAACGCTCCTGGACAGGGTGTGTGTCACAACCACCATTGAACACACTGCCTGTGTCACAAACCTCATTGGCAACGTGTGTGTCATAAACACCATTGGACAGGGTGTGTGTCACAAACAGCCCTGAACAGAATGCGTGTTCACAAACCCCATTGCAAATTGTGTGTGTCAGAAACCCCATTAGACAGCATTTATGTCACAAACCCGCTTGGACAGTGTGTGTTTCAAAAACCCCCTTGGACAGCGTGTGTGTCACAAACCCCCCTGGACAGCGTGTGTGTCACAACTCTCCCTGGACAGTGTGTGTATCACAAAAACCAATGGACAGTGTGTGTGTCGCAGACACCATTGGACACGGTGTGTGTCACAAACGCCCCCGGACTGCGATTGTGTCACAAAACCCCATTGGACAGTGTGTGTTTCAAAAACCCCATTGGACAGCTTGTGTTTCACAAACACCCTTGGACACCTTTTGTGTCACAAACGCCCCTGGACAGGGTGTGTGTCACAAATGCCCCTGGACAGCGTGTCTGTCACAAACCCCATTGGACTGGGTGTGTGTCACAAACACACCTGGACAGCGTGTGTGTCAGAAACGCCGCTGGACAGAGTGTGTGTCACCAACCCCATTGGACAGCTTGTGTGTCACAAACCCCATTGGACAGAGTGTGTGTCACAAACACCCCTGGACACCGTTTGTGTCAAAAACGTTTCTGGTCAGAGTGTGTGTCACAAACCCCATTGGACAGAGTGTGTATGTCGCAAACCCCATTGGAGAATGTGTGTGTCACAAACCCCATTGGACAGGGTGTGTGTCACAAACACCCCTGGACAGTGTGTGTGTCACAAACGCCCCTGTAAAGTATGTGTATCACAAACACCCCTGGACAGAGTGCGTCTCACAAACCCCATTGCGCTTTGTTAGTATCAGAAAGCCCATTGGACAGCGTGTGTCTCACAAACCCCATTAGACAGGGTGTGTGTCACAAACACCCTGGACACCGTTTGTGTCACAAACGTTTCTGGACAGGGTGTTTGTCACAAACCCCATTGGACAGTGTGTGTGTCTCAAAACCCATTGGACAGTGTGTGTTTCAAAAACCCAGTTGGACAGCATGTGTGTCACAAACCCCATTGGACAGGGTATGTGTCATAACCAGCCCTGGACACCGTTCGTGTCACAAACGTTTCTGTACAGGGTGTATTTCAGAAACCCCATTGGACCGTGTGTGTGTCACAAATGTCATTGCACATCGTGCATGTCATAAACTCCATTGGACAGTGTGTGTTCCACAAATCCCATTGGACAGGTTGTATGTCGCAAACACCCATGGACACCGTTTCTGTCACAAACATCCCTAGAGAGGCTGTGAGTCACCAACGCCCCTGGACAAGGTGTGTCACAAATGCCTCTGGACAGGGTGTGTGTAACAAACGATGTTTGAGTTTGTGTGTGTCACAAACCCCATTGGACAGCGTGTCTGTCACAAACCCCATTGGACTGGTGTGTGTCACAAACACCCCTGGACACCGTTTGTGTCAAAAACGTTTCTGGTCAGGGTGTGTGTCACAAACCCCATTGGACAGAGTGTGTATGTCGCAAACCCCATTGGAGAGTGTGTGTGTCACAAACCCCATTGGACAGAGTGTGTGTCACAAACACCCCTGGACAGTGTGTGTGTCACAAACGCCCCTGTAAAGTATGTGTATCACAAACATCCCTGGACAGAGTGCGTCTCACAAACCCCATTGCACTTTGTTAGTATCAGAAAGCCCATTGGACAGCGTGTGTCTCACAAACCCCATTAGACAGGGTGTGTGTCACAAACATCCTGGACACCATTTGCGTCACAAACGTTTCTGAACAGGGTGTTTGTCACAAACCCCATTGGACAGTGTGTGTGTCACATACCCCATTGGACATCATGTGTGTCTCAAAACCCATTGGACAGTGTGTGTTTCACAAACCCCATTGGACAGGTTGTGTGTCACAAACACCCCTGGACACCGTTTTTGTCACAAACGCCCCTGGACTGGGTGTGTTTCACACACCCAATTGGACAGCGTGTGTGTCACAAACCCCATTGGACAGGGTATGTGTCACAAACACCCCTGGACACCGTTTGTGTCACAAACGTTTCTGTACAGGGTGTGTTTGAGAAACCCCATTGGACAGTGTGTGTGTCACAAATGCCATTGCACAGCGTGCATGTCATAAACTCCATTGGACAGTGTGTGTCCCACAAATCCGATTGGACAGGTTGTGTGTCACAAACACCCATGGACACCGTTTCGGTCACAAACACCCCTGGAGAGGCTGTGGGTCACCAACGCCCTTGGACAAGGTGTGTCACAAATGCCCCTGGACAGGGTGTGTGTCACAATCCGTGTTGGAGTTTGTGTGCGTCACAAACCCCATTGCACATTGTGTGTGTAACAAATCCCATTGGACAGCCTGTGTGTCACAAACCCCATTGGACAGTGTGTGTGTCACAAACCCCATTAGACAGTGTGTGTTTCACAAACCCATTGGACAAGTTGTGTGTCACAAACACGCCTGGACACCGTTTTTGTCACAAACGCCCCTGGACAGGGTGTGTACAACATACCCCATTGGACAGTGTGTGTGTCACAAACCCCATTGCACTTTGTGTGTCTCACAAAGCCCATTGGACAGTGTGTGTGTCACAAACCCCCCTGGACAGCGTGTGTATCAGAAAAACGAATGGACAGTGTGTGTGTCACAAACCCCATTGGACAGTGTGTGTGACACAAACCCCATTGGACAGCGTATGTGTCACAAGCACCCCTGGACAGCTTGTGTCACAACCCCCCAGGGAAACTGTGTGTGTCACAAACACCCCTGGACTGACTGTGTGTCACAAACCCTATTGGAGAGTGTGTGTGTCACAAACCCCATTGGACAGCGTGTGTGTCACAAACCCCCCTGGACATCATGTGTGTCACAACTCTCCCTGGACATTGTGTGTATCACAAAAACCACTGGACAGTGTGTGTATCACAGACCCATTGGACAGGGTGTGTGTCACAAACACCCCTGGACATCTTTTGTGTCACAAACGCCCCTGGACTGTTAGTGTGTCACAAAACCTCATTGTAAAGTGTGTGTGTCACAAATCCCATTAGACAGCGTGTGTGTGAGAAACCCCATAGGACAGCGTGTGTCTCAGAAACACCCCTGGCAGCGTGTTTGTCCCAAACGCCCCTGCACAGGGTGTGTATCACAAACACCCCTAAACAGAGTGTGTGTGACAAACCCCATTGCACTTTGTGTGTCTCACAAAGCCCATTGGACAGTGTGTGTGTCACAAACGCCCCTGGACAGCGTGTCTATCAGAAAAACCAATGGACAGTGTGTGTGTCACAAACCCATTGGACAGCCGTTGTTTCACAAACCTCATTGCACAGGGTGTGTGTAACAAAGACCCCTGGACGCCGTTTGTGTTAGAAACGCCCCTGGACAGCGTGTGTGTCACAAACTCCATTGGAGAGTGTATGTGTCACAAACCCCATTGGACAGCGTGTGTCACAAGCCCCCCTGGAAACTGTGTGTGTCCAAAATTCTGGACAGCGTTTGTGTCACAAACCCCCCTGGACAGCGTGTGTGTCACAAACCCCATTGGAGAGCGTGTATGTCACAAACCTCATTGGATATTGTGTGTGTCACAAACCCCATTGCACAGCGTGTGTGTCACAAACCCCATTGGACAGTGTGTTTGACACAAACCCCATTGGACAGGTTGTGTGTCAGAAACAACCCTGGACACCGTTTGTGTCAGAAACGCCGCTGGACACGGTGTGTGTCACAAATGCCCCTGGACAGCCTGTGTGTCACAAACCCCATTGGACAACGTGTGTGTCACAAACCCCATTGGACAGGGTGTGTGTCACAAACACACCTCGACACCTTTTGTGTCACAATCGCCCCTGGACAGGGTCTGTGTCACAAACGCCCCTGGACAGCGTGTGTCTCACAAACCCCATTGAACAGCGTGTATTTCACAAACCCCATTGGACAGGGTGTGTGTCACAAACTCGCCTGGACAACTTTTGTGTCACAACTGCCCCTGGACTAGGTGTGTGTCAGAAACCCCATTGGACAGTGTGTGTGTCACAAACCCCATTGGACATTGTGTGTGTCACAAACACCCCTGGACACCCTTTGTGTCACAAATGCCCCTGGACAACATGTGTGTCACCAGCCCCATTGGGCAGAGTGTGTATGTCGCAAACCCCATAGGAGAGTGTCTGTGTCACAAACCCCATTAGACAGCGTGTATGTCACAAACACCCCTGGACACAGTTTGTGTCAGAAACGCCCCTGGACAGCGTGTGTGTCACAAACCCCATTGGATAGTCTGTGTGTGACAAATCCCATTGGACAGTGTGTGTGACACAAACCCCATTGGACAGGTGGTGTGTCACAAACACCCCTGGACACTGTTTGTGTCAGAAACACCCCTGGACAGTGTGTCTGTCACAAACCCCATTGGACAGCGTGTGTGACACAAACCCCCCTAAACAGTGTGTGTGTCACAAACCCCATTGAACACCGTGTTTGGTACAAACGCCATTGGACAGCGTGTGTGTCACAAACCCATTGGACAGCCGTTGTTTCACAAACCTCATTGCACAGGGTGTGTGTAACAAAGACCCCTGGAAGCCGTTTGTGTTAGAAACGCCCCTGGACAGCGT
The DNA here is from genome assembly GCF_963082525.1 of Nesoenas mayeri. Taxonomy (NCBI): domain Eukaryota; kingdom Metazoa; phylum Chordata; class Aves; order Columbiformes; family Columbidae; genus Nesoenas; species Nesoenas mayeri. The sequence continues at coordinate 711,611 of NW_027660004.1, forward strand.
GTGTCACAAACTCCATTGGAGAGTGTGTGTGTCACAAACCCCATTGGACAGAGTCTGTCACAACCTCCCCTGGAAACTGTGTGTGTCACAAACACCCCTGGACAACGTGTATGTCACAAACGCCCCTAGATAGGGTGTGTGTCACAAAACCCATTAGAGAGTGTATGTGTCACAAACCCCATTGGACAGTGTGTGTCACAAACCCCCCTGGACAGTGTGTGTGTCACAAACACCCCTGGACAGGGTGTTTGTCACATACCCCTTTGGACAGTGTGCATGTCACAAACCCCATTGAAAAACGTGTGACTCACAAAGCCCATTGGACACTGCCTGTGTCACAAACCTCATTGGCAACGTGTGTGTCATAAACATCATTGGACAGGGTGTGTGTCACAAACAGCCCTGAACAGAATGCGTGTTCACAAACCCCATTGCAAATTGTGTGTGTCAGAAACCCCATTAGACAGCATTTATGTCACAAACCCCCTTGGACAGTGTGTGTTTCAAAAACCCCCTTGGACAGCGTGTGTGTCACAAACCCCTTTGGACAGTGTGTGTGTAACAAACGTCCCTGGACAAGGTGTGTGTTACAAACCGCAGTGGAGTTTGTGTGTGTCACAAACCCCATTGCACATTGTGTGTGTCACAAACCCCATTGAACAGCCTGTGTGTCACAAACCCTTTGGACAGGGTGTGTGTCAAAAACACCCCTGGACAACATTTTTGTCAGTAATGTCCCTGGACAGGGTGTGTGTCACAAACCCCATTGGACAGTGTGTATGTCACACACGCGATTGGACAGCGTGTGTGTCACAAACCCCATTGGACAGTGTGTGTATCACAATTCCAATTGGACAGGGTGTGTGTCACAAATACCCCTGGACACTGTTTCTGTCACAAACGCTCCTGGACAGGGTGTGTGTCACAACCACCATTGAACACACTGCCTGTGTCACAAACCTCATTGGCAACGTGTGTGTCATAAACACCATTGGACAGGGTGTGTGTCACAAACAGCCCTGAACAGAATGCGTGTTCACAAACCCCATTGCAAATTGTGTGTGTCAGAAACCCCATTAGACAGCATTTATGTCACAAACCCGCTTGGACAGTGTGTGTTTCAAAAACCCCCTTGGACAGCGTGTGTGTCACAAACCCCCCTGGACAGCGTGTGTGTCACAACTCTCCCTGGACAGTGTGTGTATCACAAAAACCAATGGACAGTGTGTGTGTCGCAGACACCATTGGACACGGTGTGTGTCACAAACGCCCCCGGACTGCGATTGTGTCACAAAACCCCATTGGACAGTGTGTGTTTCAAAAACCCCATTGGACAGCTTGTGTTTCACAAACACCCTTGGACACCTTTTGTGTCACAAACGCCCCTGGACAGGGTGTGTGTCACAAATGCCCCTGGACAGCGTGTCTGTCACAAACCCCATTGGACTGGGTGTGTGTCACAAACACACCTGGACAGCGTGTGTGTCAGAAACGCCGCTGGACAGAGTGTGTGTCACCAACCCCATTGGACAGCTTGTGTGTCACAAACCCCATTGGACAGAGTGTGTGTCACAAACACCCCTGGACACCGTTTGTGTCAAAAACGTTTCTGGTCAGAGTGTGTGTCACAAACCCCATTGGACAGAGTGTGTATGTCGCAAACCCCATTGGAGAATGTGTGTGTCACAAACCCCATTGGACAGGGTGTGTGTCACAAACACCCCTGGACAGTGTGTGTGTCACAAACGCCCCTGTAAAGTATGTGTATCACAAACACCCCTGGACAGAGTGCGTCTCACAAACCCCATTGCACTTTGTTAGTATCAGAAAGCCCATTGGACAGCGTGTGTCTCACAAACCCCATTAGACAGGGTGTGTGTCACAAACACCCTGGACACCGTTTGTGTCACAAACGTTTCTGGACAGGGTGTTTGTCACAAACCCCATTGGACAGTGTGTGTGTCTCAAAACCCATTGGACAGTGTGTGTTTCAAAAACCCAGTTGGACAGCATGTGTGTCACAAACCCCATTGGACAGGGTATGTGTCATAACCAGCCCTGGACACCGTTCGTGTCACAAACGTTTCTGTACAGGGTGTATTTCAGAAACCCCATTGGACCGTGTGTGTGTCACAAATGCCATTGCACATCGTGCATGTCATAAACTCCATTGGACAGTGTGTGTTCCACAAATCCCATTGGACAGGTTGTATGTCGCAAACACCCATGGACACCGTTTCTGTCACAAACATCCCTAGAGAGGCTGTGAGTCACCAACGCCCCTGGACAAGGTGTGTCACAAATGCCTCTGGACAGGGTGTGTGTAACAAACGATGTTTGAGTTTGTGTGTGTCACAAACCCCATTGGACAGCGTGTCTGTCACAAACCCCATTGGACTGGTGTGTGTCACAAACACCCCTGGACACCGTTTGTGTCAAAAACGTTTCTGGTCAGGGTGTGTGTCACAAACCCCATTGGACAGAGTGTGTATGTCGCAAACCCCATTGGAGAGTGTGTGTGTCACAAACCCCATTGGACAGAGTGTGTGTCACAAACACCCCTGGACAGTGTGTGTGTCACAAACGCCCCTGTAAAGTATGTGTATCACAAACATCCCTGGACAGAGTGCGTCTCACAAACCCCATTGCACTTTGTTAGTATCAGAAAGCCCATTGGACAGCGTGTGTCTCACAAACCCCATTAGACAGGGTGTGTGTCACAAACATCCTGGACACCATTTGCGTCACAAACGTTTCTGGACAGGGTGTTTGTCACAAACCCCATTGGACAGTGTGTGTGTCACATACCCCATTGGACATCATGTGTGTCTCAAAACCCATTGGACAGTGTGTGTTTCACAAACCCCATTGGACAGGTTGTGTGTCACAAACACCCCTGGACACCGTTTTTGTCACAAACGCCCCTGGACAGGGTGTGTTTCACACACCCAATTGGACAGCGTGTGTGTCACAAACCCCATTGGACAGGGTATGTGTCACAAACACCCCTGGACACCGTTTGTGTCACAAACGTTTCTGTACAGGGTGTGTTTGAGAAACCCCATTGGACAGTGTGTGTGTCACAAATGCCATTGCACAGCGTGCATGTCATAAACTCCATTGGACAGTGTGTGTCCCACAAATCCGATTGGACAGGTTGTGTGTCACAAACACCCATGGACACCGTTTCGGTCACAAACACCCCTGGAGAGGCTGTGGGTCACCAACGCCCTTGGACAAGGTGTGTCACAAATGCCCCTGGACAGGGTGTGTGTCACAATCCGTGTTGGAGTTTGTGTGCGTCACAAACCCCATTGCACATTGTGTGTGTAACAAATCCCATTGGACAGCCTGTGTGTCACAAACCCCATTGGACAGAGTGTGTGTCACAAACCCCATTAGACAGTGTGTGTTTCACAAACCCATTGGACAAGTTGTGTGTCACAAACACGCCTGGACACCGTTTTTGTCACAAACGCCCCTGGACAGGGTGTGTACAACATACCCCATTGGACAGTGTGTGTGTCACAAACCCCATTGCACTTTGTGTGTCTCACAAAGCCCATTGGACAGTGTGTGTGTCACAAACGCCCCTGGACAGCGTGTCTATCAGAAAAACCAATGGACAGTGTGTGTGTCACAAACCCATTGGACAGCCGTTGTTTCACAAACCCCATTGCACAGAGTGTGTGTAACAAAGACCTCTGGACGCCGTTTGTGTTAGAAACGCCCCTGGACAGCGTGTGTGTCACAAACTCCATTGGAGAGTGTCTGTGTCACAAACCCCATTGGACAGTGTGTGTGTCAAAAACCCCATTGAACAGCATGTGTGTCACAACCCTCCCCGGACAGTGTGTATGTCAGAAACTCTCCTGGACAGGGTTTGTGTTCACAAACCTCATTGGACAGCGTGTGTGTCTCAAACATCCCTGGACAGTGTGTGTGTAACAAACCCCATTGGAGAGAGTGTGTGTCACAAACCCAATTGGATAGTGTGTGTGTCACAAACCCCATTGGACAGCCTGTGTGTCACAAACCCAGTTGGACAGTGTGTGTCAAAACCCCCCTTGACAGTGTGTGTATCACAAACACCCTTGAACAGTGTGTGTGGCACAAACCCAATTGGACAATGTGTGTGTCACAAACCCTCCTGGACAGTGTGTATTACAAACCTCATTGGATATTTTATGTGTCACAAACACCGTTGGACTGTGTGTGTGTCACAAACCCCATTAGACAGAGTGTGTGTCACAAAAGCCATTGGACAGCTTATGTCACACCCCCCCCGGACAGCGTGTGTGTCACAAACCCCATTGTACAATGAGTCTGTCTCAAACCCCTGTGGACATTGTGTGTGTCAAAACACCACTGGATAGTGTGCGTGTCACAAACCCCATTGGACTGTGTGTGTGTCACAAAGCCCATTGGACAGAGTGTGTGTCACAAACCCAATTGGACAGTGTGTGTGTCACAAACCCCATTGGACAGCCTGTGTGTCACAAACCCCATTGGACTGTGTGTGTGTCACAAACCCCATTGGACAGAGTGTGTGTCACAAACCCAATTGGAGAGTGTGTGTGGCACAAACCCCATTGGACAATGTGTGTGTCACAAACCCCCTTGGACAGTGTGTGTGTCACAAACACCATTGTACTCTGTGTGTGTCACAAACCCTCCTGGACAGTGTGTGTGTCACCAACTCCATTGGACAGCGTGTGTGTCACAAACCCCATCGGACCAAGTATGTGTCACAAATCCCATAGGACAGTGTGTGTGACACCAACCTCATTGGACAGTGTGTGTGTCAGAAACCCCTTTGAACAACGTGTGTCTCACAAACCCCATAGTACAGTGTGTGTGACACAAACACCAGTGGACATTGTGTGTGTCACAAACCCGATTAGACAGTGTGTGTGTCACAAACCCCTCTGGACAGCGTGTGTGTCACAAACCCCATTGGACAGCGTATGTGTTTACAAACCTCATTGGACAGCATGTGAGTCACAAGCAGCATTGGACTCTGTGTGTGTCACAAACCCTCCTGGACAGTGTGTGTGTCACAAACCCCACTGGACACACAGATTACTACAGTAAAAAAACAACACTGAAGGTATGCAGGTCTTTATTTCTTCTAGTTGAGGGGATCAATAAGAGATTTAGCTGCTTGCACTGTTTTTGTTACTCACACACTGATGATCTAGTATAGAGGCTACAAACCTCACAAGAAGCAGACCCAGAACCTCATTTAAGTGCCCTAAGGTCGAATTAAGAAGTCATTTAGCTGGTTTTCTCAGTGACCCCCCTGCTCTGAGATTCCTCCTTGCACAGTGACTATCAACGCCAGAAGGAAAATTTACTTTAATCCCGCACGCAGGTGAATTTTGGGTTTTTAAGTTTCTTTCCTTAAATGAATGATGTATTTCTCTCTTATATAGTTAAGTAAAGGTTCACAAAAAAACCACATTTCTTTGCTGGACTTTTGTTTCTTTTCAGTGGCAAAATTTGTCACTGTACAAATATTGGATCAGATGGCAACTAAAATATCATGAAGTTAGTTGACATTCCTCCAATACCCATCTATATAAACAGATTGTTATCAGTTACTAAAATGGTTAAAAATCAGTCTTACTGCTCGTCAGTTGTTATTAATGAGAAAACTGTTTTACATAACTGACCTGAAATGCAGATGAATCCAGAAGAAAAAAAAGCCTCGTTGTATGAAGACAAGTTATCTGTTTGGGCATAAACTGGATAAATGGACGTATGAGAACAAGAGCATTCCACATAGTCTGATGTGTCGTCAACCACTTTGCAGAACCCGCTGTCGGACAGCCAGCTGCAAAACAAAATGTTCACAAAGCTGGAAATCGACTTGTCTAATTCACACGGTAAACAGGCTTGAAAATTGTTGTATCTCTGAAAACACTGGGTTTTCTAAACTACTGCATAAGTTTATCTTCATCTATTGCACATCTTTCATGTGCAGTTTTTAGAATAGCATATTTACATAAAATTAAAACAGCTTTTAAAAAAATATATTATTAAAAAAATATAAGTATATAGTAATGAACTTTGTTTTTCTGCTAGAAATTTTTTTTGTGGCCATGTTTTAAAACTTACACAAGATTCACAGTCCCATCTGAATTTTTAAATAGTGTGTTGCTTATACTTGCACAGTGCTTTAGCCCATTCTGAAGAACACTTGCTGTTTGCTGTTTTGAAACTAAAATACATGTTCTCCTTCAGTATTGCTGAAAACTTTGGAAAAGGATACTACAGGTGACATCCTAAGCCATTTCTAGTGGAAACCACATTGTTCTGTGATACAGTGTCTAGATAAAAGGAGAGTATGCAGGTAAATTCTGCTGCATCTCCTTCCTGAATAGTTTATATCAGTGACAGACTGATATAATCCAGACCATCTAATGAAATCATATCTAAACTAACTAGTTGTCTGCAGGATATAGAATGTAACTCTCTCTAATTTCATTTATACTGTGTGAACAGGAAAGAAATAGGCAAATCAAATAATAGGGCATTGAAGGGAATACACAGAAAACTTTAGCACATCGCTTGCAATGGTGTGAGTAGCAATAAGAATGGAAAATGATCAGCAGTTCACCACTTCTGAAAACCAGGATACATCAAGTCAAGCTAGCAGCAGCAATATTAAAAACTACCAGGAGATGGCCTTTCTGTCAAAAAGTAAGAGCCCTACAGAGATCATCGTCAAAAGTTATGCCAAAATTCTGGATATTAGCAAATAAGGAATATTCTGTTTCAGTGACTTGAAGCAATACTAGAGACGCAGGTTTAATTCTTTGTAAGAATGGACTCAAAATGTTGTCTGATAACAACTGTAAAGAGTACAAAAGAGGCTAATATTAATGAAGTGATGCCATTCTGGAATTTATGGCCTCTCAGCATTGCCCAACACATCATTACGTAAACTAAACAGTACTGTAATGAAAAAAATCAATAGTAGAAGTCTGAGAAATCTCTAAGTTAGAATAACTACACATTTTATTATACAGAATGTTTTACGTGCTGGTACAAAGGCCAGAAAAGTTAAGGGAAAAAGATGGATAAGAAATAGATCAATTTCGTACTTGCAGGCGATCTGATCGGACTTGATGGGATTTTATACAAATACACATGGTAGAAACTGGAAAACTAAACAGATTAATAAAACAACCTTTCAGCAGCTTGGCTCCAGAGGAGACATAGAGACTTTTGTGGAACAATCCGACTTCCTGTAGCATAAATCCGATAAACAACTTCATTGTTATCTTTCAAAGGGTATGAACTCCGACCCTTCAAACTCATAGAAAAAGCCTGAAACAATACACACAACATAAACACAAACTTAATATTAAAATTCAACAGTCAGTGCTCATTTTAATCACCAACACACTAAAACGCTCACATTATTTTAAAGACATTTAAGATGGTTCGAGTAATATATAAATTAATTTATTGAAAAAATAAATTGCATTATCTTCAAACCTTGTTCTTCAAGGCAAGCTCTTTGTCTCCAGTAAGGAACCACTGCTGACTGCTATATTCTGTGAACTGTACAGATTCACAGCTCTCTTCTTGAAGAGGGGATAACACAACAGAGACCTTTAACAAATGTTCAGGTACTTGAATAAAATCTCCATCTTTTCCATCAAATCTGTGTCCGTTGATTTGCTAAGGAAACCAGTTGTGAGCCATTATTGCAATGTACGGGCAGCTGTCAAGGCTATTTTTACCTCTGTTGAAGAGGAAAAGCAACAGGGCTGGTAAGTGGAACTGAACTTTCACTATGCTTCACATAATTACTCTAAAATGTATGCGTAATTAATATTTTATTCCTTCATCATTTTAGGCTTTATTACATTTAATAAAAAGACAGCTTCCGTTTCTGTGAAAAAAAGGAGGGGCGGAATTATTATGTATTTTGGCTTCTCCATTTCTCCTCTGGATTTTGCTCACTATGATCTGTAAGAAAAACCATCCCATGGTAAAACAGGTTATCATAATATTCATCTTTATAACTTGATGTAGAGAAGAGTCAATAACAAGGAGAAGCATTAAAATGGATGATCTAGCTCTTATTCCCAAGAGATGACACAAAAATCTTGCAATAAGGAATTTGAACTTTCAAGTTCTGGACACTGTTCCAGATAGCACTGTTATTTATGCCATTTACTGTCTTTTGGCTGAGATGGGCATCTTAACCCCTATAACTTATGCAATGTCACAGAAAGTTGCATCTCCAAAAGAAACTGAGAAAGAAATCTAAAGCATGCTGATTTTCACCTGACGGGAGTAAAGAAAAAAGGTATTTTTTAATTCTAGATTCAACTACCGGTTTTTTAATAGGTTCACAGTGGGAGAAATCCACTGTTGAAAAGTGTTTGTGTCATAAAACTGTCATTTGTTTCTGCAGTCATCTATTTTCCCTGCCCATTAGCCTGGCCATAGGTTATGATGCACTTGCAGAAAAAACTAGGAATTTGAAACTACATGTAAAAACTATGAGTTGCTTTCAGGCAATTCTAAATAATGTTCAAGTGAGCAAAACCATGTACACAGAAATTAGAGAATGCCAGTAGAAATTTTGGGTTACTTACTGTCACCTACATCTCAAAGGAAAGCTCTCCATCATATAATTACGTTATTTTCTTAGCAAGATTAATTAATCCTTTTCTAAGCAATATTTAAGCTAATAGTGACTTAATACATCCCAGATCTCCTGACTTCTACTCTCAGAGCTACCCCGCATTTGTGACACCAGCTCTTAGAGCTTTGTAAGATTCCGACAGAGTGCAACACGTTTTCATACAGGTAACAAGTCCCTTTTCTAAAAAAACATCATTTACATTTTTACTGTATTAGCTTTCTGGTATTTTCAAAACGTATTTTGAATTCAAGGTTACTTACCTTTCTCCCGGTGACCCACACATTACCCCTGTCAACAGGGAAAAGGCAAATTTCCCGGTCACCGCAGCAAGCAGGCTATATCCTCGTGTGTCCTCGCCTTTTGGGCTAGCCAGGGTGCAGAGTATCTCATAGAAAAGGCTTCTACTTTTATCAGTGAGTAACTGTTTCTCACCAACATCTGTCACCTAAAGGGAGGAGAAGAAATCGAACATTTTATGCACACAAGTCTGCTTGTAACATTTCCTCATAAAACGAACATTTATCCCAGTGTTCATTCTGAAAGTTCAGCATATTTTTCATTTCTTGATCACTGCGGCCAAGGCATCAGGTGCAGTCTATGTCAAAACTACACAAAGATATCCTTACTAATGTGGATTTATTAAAGAAACCATGTGGGACTTTTCATTCCTTCGCAAGTCAAAGATCGTTGCGCCCTGAGGATTCTTGATATGATTTCTGTGTCAAAATGGCAACAGTCACAAATGAATTATTCTTCCTTAATATTTTTATACTGTTTTGTGTCTAGGTATTTAAACATTTTCCAGCTCCACATTTAAACACTTTCCAGATGCATTTTGCATTGCTCCACAAGTCCAGAAGAGCCAGGAAGCCACAAAACTAGTCCCAGGGTTTTCACAGAACTCAGGGCAATGCTGAAGTGCTCAGGTACTTGCCAGCCCGATTGCCAGAGATAATGCAGAGGAAAAAAAAGGAAAAGAATATGCAGGCCTGGTTAAGACAACAGCAGAAGACTCCAGCTGGTCCTGGTAGGACTTGCTGGTGTGTTGACTGTATTCAAATGTGAAGATAAGAACAACCTATCAGAGAGCAGTGTAGGGGAAAGGGACCTGGGGGTCCTGGGGACAGCAGGATGACCATGAGCCAGCACTGGGCCCTTGTGGCCAGGAAGGCCAATGGTACCTGGGGTGGGTTAGAAGGGGGTGGTCAGTAGGTCAGAGAGGTTCTCCTGCCCCTCTGCTCTGCCCTGGGGAGACCACACCTGGAACCTTGTGTCCAGTTGTGGCCCCTCAGTTCCAGCAGGACAGGGAACTGCTGGAGGGAGTCCAGCGCAGCCACCAAGATGCTGAAGGGAGTGGAGAATCTCCCGTGTGAGGAAAGGCTGAGGGAGCTGGGGCTCTGGAGCTGGACAAGAGGACACTGAGGGGTGACTCATTCATGGGGATCAATATGGCAAGGGGGAGCGTCAGGAGGATGGAGCCAGGCTCTTCTCGGTGACAACCAATGGTAGGATAAGGGGTAATGGGTACAAACTGGAACACAGGAGTTTTGGAGGTTCTGCTTAAATTTGAGAAGAAACTTGTTCCCGGTGAGGGTGGCAGAGCCTGGCCCAGGCTGCCCAGGGAGCTTGTGGAGTCTCCTTCTCTGCAGACATTCCAACCCGCCTGGACACCTTCCCGTGTAACCTCATCTGGGTGTTCCTGCTCCATGGGGGGATTGCACTGGATGAGCTTTCCAGGGCCCTCCAACCCCTGACATTCTGTGAATCTGTGATTCTGTGAACCCTGAGCCTCACTGCCTTGTGCCAGGGCTAAAACCAACAAAGATATGCCCTGAGAATCAAGAAATCGTAACAAGCTCTGTGAAAGCGTGACACCAAAGGGAAAATGTGGCACAGCACAAAGCATCGTGCTATAGGTACATACACAAAATCAATACCAGTTGTTCTTTTCAACCTATTTGATTGTTGATTGCCGGCCACCATCCTAACTTGTAGCAGGCAAACGTCTTCCATGACTGGGACTTCACAGCTTCTATTTTTACCTTTGTCTGTGTCCCTGGATCCCTGGGTCCCTGCTGTGGATGCTGTCCTTGATCTTATCACAGGCCTGTGTGTTATTTTACTCTTATTAAAGTCATTGGTCATTCAAGAAAGAGCAGGAAAGGTTTACCTTATCTATTATATGCATCACAGCAGTAAGCTGCTCTTCTGTGGTTTCTGTAGCCACTTTGACATTCAGATTCTGGAGGACTCTGTGTAAGATGGTGTCATCAAGAGGCTGATGGAGTTGATCAGTGAGCCCCCAAGCTGGCAAGGAGTCCAAATCTGACACAATGGTGACCTTAGCAATGCCATACACGTCATCTGCCCTGGCACCGCCTGTGGGATTAGAAAGTACAACCTGGAAACGCTTTGGAGATGGGTTTAAAGATCCTGTCTTTGGAGTCAGGGTCACATCCAGGAACATATTTCTCTGTCCAGGTTCAAAAGTCAATAAACCCTCAGATCTGGCAAAATCTTATCCTGCCACAGCTGGAGATATGAAGGTCCGGCCAATAGGTTCAGGTTTCCGTAGCTCCTTAAAACAAATCAGAAGAGTTTGGGGTAACATTATGATAGATACAATCGTTCAAAAACAGCTGCTGTAGAACTCCTGTTGTAAATAGGTAAAATTTAAGTGTGTAAAAAAAGAAACCCTCTTTCAAAATGCAGTTAAGAATTATATAACAATTACCTTAAATGAAATATCTCCCTGAAGTAGCAATCTGTCACCTGTAATCACTGACTACCCAGGGAAAGAATTATATATATTGTCGATAGTGTACAGGATCCCTCTCGTTCTTTTGCAAAACAAAAATCACAAAGCTTTTTCTGGGTGAACAGATGTTACAGAAACGTTAGCACATCTGTAAGGTGAATTCCAGAGGGCACAATGTAAGTTTAGGTCTGTAGCATGAAATTCCCTCGGTTCATGGTACAGGCAGGCATTACAGATACATAAAAACTAAACAAAAGGAAAAAAATAAACCACTCTGGAAACCTGTGCCCAAATTAATATCAGTTCATGATATTTTTAGTCCCAGTAAAGATACCTAGGAATGCTATAGGGCCTCATTTCTTCTGTGAAGTAGCACTCTTTTCACCTTCCACGAGGTCTGCAGATTCTTCATATCCTTACTGCTTTTGTCAGTTGCCATAACCCTGGTATTATATCTCGTAATATAACAAACTTTCCTTAAGTGGAAACTAACATTCCGGGCTATTATTCAAATTCAATAGTATTTCTTAATTTAGTAAGAACTGATTGTATACTGACTATTAAGCAAAGATGTTTATTTGTGAAATACTAGACCGCTTTTGAAAACATTTTGCTTTAATTAGTAGAGTTTACTTATGGAATAAATCAGAATTTTTTTTTGAGTTCAGAGAACTTAGTAAATCAATGCAGTGTGTATCTCTTTCAAAATTGCTCTAGAACAAAATCACATCATCTGTGCAAATTTCAGTAAGAAGTTTCCTTTTGTTTACCCCTTCCAATCGAGAACTAGGAAATGGAGCGATAAGTGGTAATAAAAGCACCAGTGGCAAGAGCATTGTTTAAGAAACCTTTGTAGAAATGAGATCAACATCTGTTTCCTGTCTGCCACGGCTTCTTATTTTACAGGTACCAAGAGCACCAATAATTTGGTGTGTGGTCACGCACACTCATTACCTAAAAATATCCGAAGAAGGGTTGCTATATAAAAATTATAAACAGGTAAAGAAATGCTCCCTATATTTCAGGCTAAATATACACTGGACAGTAGCAATTTCTTCTCCATTTAACATCTAAATTATAATGAACTTTTGGCTGGAAAGAATGTGAAAATTTGTTATCACGCAATTCAACAAAAATTGCACTGGTCAGCTATAAGAAATGGATGGAAATATCACGTAATCCCATGCAGTTGAAATAAATATGCATCCAATACAGCAATAGAATGCAAAGCATTTTACTGTAAAGGTTGATGGAATTACACCCCTCTTGCAGCCTGTTCCTTGACGTTGAAATCAAGGAAGGAATCATGTTTTTGCAGTTGTGTTACTTCTGCTAAAGGAGAATCTTCATAATCTGTCAGTTAATGATGAGGTAGTCATTTAGAGATAAAAGGGTCCCAAGTTAGAAGTGTCTGATGTTACAGCTGTAAACATAACCAAAAAAATGAAAGGGGATGGTAAAATAGGCTTAAGCACGTGAGATTTTTTAATCAGATAATTTTAGTTTAGAACTTCAAGAAAATGCAATAAAATCTGATGAAAGCGCTCCTTCTCTTTTCCTCAGTGTGCTCTGTGTATTAATACATTTTTCACCTAAAACAGCAAGTGTGTTGGCATCTGAATCTTGACAGGCATACACATAATAAAAACTTAATTTGAGAGAAAAAAGCCTCAAAAATTTGAGTATTTCAAGAACTTTAGGACAAAGAAAGAAATGTATTTAATGCCTGCCTGCCCGTTGTCTTTGAGGTAACTGAAAGGTACTATGAAACAAATCACTCTTGATAATACAAGAGTGAACAAGGCCTTTTTACTAGTGGAAAACAAACAAAATTATAATGTATGGGCCCAGCAAATGCTTGACTGCTTCCTGAAAAAAATGCTAATTACAGCCAGATTCACTTTACAGAATGAACGATTTACTAGCAAAAAAATAAGTTAAATTATAAAACCAGCAACAGACGCTTTACCTGCATGCTGGAGCTGACCACTGTGGTGACCGATGTACTAGAATCTCTATGCACTTGCCGGCTGATTAAAGTTGTCTTCTTGTGAGCCACAGCAAAACGAGATCCCACAGCAAAATACACTAAACCACGAGGAGCGTCGCTTTCAAGGACGGTTATAAAAGCAAATCTGGCACTGCTGTTCAATGCAGCTCCTGTGCTTACAGCATAAAGCTCAACAAAAAAATACGTCTCAAATTCAGGTACCTGTAAAGGAGGGATGATTTTCATGTCATTATAAGACCCACTAATTATTTGTTTTTAAAAAGTTTGCATTATTTTGTATGCACAATGGATACTAACACTATAAGCATGCCTCTTGAAATGTGCAGTAAGTGCAAGGAAGTATGAATATATCCTAAAAATAATAATGTTGCAGCAATGCCACGTGCAATAATGACATCGTGAATTTTTGCATGGGACTCTACCGCAATAAAACAGCTATTTGTATACTACACGTATTGTTACCGTAAATTTGCCATAAGACAAGACGGTAAATGCTTTAAGAGCTCAATTTTCCAGATTATGGAGTTACACAGCTGTACATTTTGTAAGGAATTTGCTCTTTCACTTAATTTTTGCCTTATGAAAAGGCATGTACCCACCTTCTTACCTGTGTAAAAAACTCCATAGAAGAGTGAGTATGCAGTTTTGAATCTTCAGTTAATATTGACTGTATTTTTATATTGAACTCTGCTAACCACAGTTTTGAATAGTCTGGAAATACAGGCTATTGAATTTCAGCGTTCACATGTCAAAGAATTAGTCTAGGAATTTCTACAAACTGAATGCCTGTTTATTGAAAATAAGGTAGCAATATTAAATTACACTATGACGTGTTGCCCTACCTTTGATTTTCTATCTACACTACAGATATAACATGTTTAAAAATAGATATCCGATTCCTGAGATTCCATAAATAATTGGAAATATGGCATCCGAACCTATTAGATGCACTGAGGAAGCAGCAAACCAGCAAAAAAACCCTCCATAGTTCTTTACAAGACAACAGCATTATAAAAAAAAAGTTGGTAATTGAAGACGATTTCAAGTATAGATTTTTGTTCCGGGTCTGGATTTTTGGAAATTCTACTGTAATTCTAGGAAAGCAGGATCCAGCTCTTAGCAAATGAAGTCAGTGCAACTGACCAAGCAAAAACTTTCTAAAAGCTAGATGTCATACCGTACGCCATAAAAACGTAAAATATTTATTGAATGCATTTATTACTTCATCATTTCATAATGTATTTGTTGCTAATTTATAAGCTATTTTATGGAAGAAGAACTGGAAGAAGAATTAAAGAATATTTGGGGGGGCTAAACAGCATATATTTTTAATCGAGTAGTCATCAAGTAATTATTTACATGGAATGATCTTGACTAATGGATGACAGGCACAAATTCACTGTAGCGCCACAGGGAACTAACCTTCCATTAGCACCTGTTTGAGTGGCACACGCTTGTGCTTCATGTGGTATAAATGCATGTTTCTAACGCTGCCAGTCCGCTGTCATTAAATAATGAAGACACTCCTCTGGAATAAACAGGTTCAAAATCCCAGTTTGCTCAGCGAGGCCACCTGTGATCCGCTCATGCATATATTTTATTCCTTGGCTCTGTAATTTAAAAATTACATCCGAAGATGCAGAAGGAAAATAGCCCTCTGAGCTAAGGGAATGCACACAGTTCCCTAGTGGGAAATGATTGTTTCCCACATCCTACATCTTGCGTTGTTTTCTAAAGTGTAGTCAGACAAACTGTAGAAACCTTCTCATATTGTCTTTCTTCCATTCCCCAGACCTCAGCTTTGCCACTAGCCTGACGGTTCAGATAGTTTATCAGAAAATTTCAAACTCTTCACTCTGAAAGAATGACAAACATTAATCTTTCCTTTCTTAAGGGACTGTTCTAAGCACCAGGTGTTCAAACAAAATTATTTTTTCCTTTTGTTTCCAGTAAAAATTGTTGCAATAAAAGCGTTTTGGTTTTTTTTTTTTTTTTTTTGTAGAATGAGGTGTTATTAGTTGCAGGATATGCTTTCTATAAAACACCCTAAGAAGTCCTTTAACTGATTAAAAATTTACCGTGTGGAGGATAAGAATGCAGCAAATGAATACACATCTCACTGAGATAACTCCATTCTTTTTTCTTATGGTTCTATAAAAGATCTGCATTTTACTCTTCAAATTAAATACTCATCTTCCCAAGTTTTTAGCAGTCACCATGGACGCAGCACAAGCCTGTAAATAAACATGTATTTGCAGAGGAGCTGAGCAGATGTCAAGTTACCATCTCCAGACTGGGCCCCATACATCACTTCCTCCAGATCAGAGGGTTTTTTCAGTCTTGATAAGCTGCAATTCAACACCACAGGGCTATACACAAATGAGTAATAATTACTTACATTCTCAGGCTTTAGTTCAATGGAGATGTTGCACAACGTTTGACCTGCCATGCAGGTAGTGGATCCCACCACGGATACAAGTTCATTCTCCAAGTTCACGCCATCCTTCAGAAGGACAACAGCTGTTTTATTAAAGGTCACACGCCAAAAGATCTTCACCTCTTCAAAAGCCCGATAAGCAAATCGAGAGTATATATGTACTGAAGGAGATCACTATTGTTTTAGGAAACATAAACCACGGAGGTAACACACGTTTTCTGTTATGATTCAAAGCTTATCACCAGGGAACAAACTGCTGTAGGATGAAAACTTCTCTTTTTTAATTTAAATTCCTTCACCTGACGTGTGTTTAGATCACAAAAACATCACACAGGAAGAAAATAAAGCAATTACATGGAGCTAGGTTATTCTCAATTTTTATTTCAGAAAACATGACATCAGCTGCATAAGAGACACTGGTTCTTGGAAGGGAGTTGCCCGTGTACCTTCCTTAATACTACAGTGACCGTTCGCCTGGAAAACCAGGTAGGATTTGTCTTTCCTCTAAGTTTAAGGAACGTGAAGTACTTGAGCATATTTGATTAAAAGTACACATCAATGTGCAACATATAGATATATAGAGATATATATATGTGCTAATTAGAAAAAATATAGTGTCTGTGTGACTGAAAACATTATCATAGTGCTGACACTCAGGTGCCTTCTTAATTGCTCATTTTAGTATTCATACCTACATTGTACTACACGGGGAGTTGAGAATTTGAATTACACCTCGAGCAGGGCAAATATTTTAACTCAAGCAAATCTTTCACACTTGTAGCCTTATAGTGTAAGTTGGAAAATACTTGTTTTTCCTGTCTCTGCTTTATCACAGTAGAGTGACAGACCTACTCACATTCACAACTTAAAGCCAGTTCATCAACTTCTGAGAAGTTACTAAAGCAGCTGAAAGGCAGATTTATTTTAAAACTCTTTGATAAACTCTTCCACTAACAGCAGCTCCTGTGGTTAACAACACAGCATGTTACAACATGTGGGAAGCACATTCGAATCGGCTGTTGCCTGCACCTGTTTGGTTGCCTTGTGACAATCAGCAGCACCTCTCTGTTCTCCGAGTCTTCATCAAGTACGAGAGCGCTTTGTACTTCTGGAACAAATCCCAAAATGCCATTCTGGAGATCACTTCCTATAGAGGAAACAGTCCATGAAAGTAAGCAAGAAAGTTAAGCTGAGACTAAATTATAACCTTCATGTGAATAACCACTAAAAAAAATTTAAAATAGGTATCAAAACAATGCTACAAAGTATCATCTGGGGACACCTTGAGAAAATTTATTATAATATTTCTGGGTTTAATTTACACTACATAGTTATCCAGAACTTTAAATGTTGGCATTTCTAAATTTTATTTTAACCAGTAGAAGAAGTACTTTTGAAAGCAGATATAGTAGGGTACGGGATGAAGATGGGCTTCCAAGGACAGCTTTCTTATTCGTCCCACTCATACTCTTGTTGAAGCCATTAATTTTTCCAAATTGTCACATCAGCTTTTCTTCTGCATCTTTAATTCCGTGTGTGCAAGTATGGAGCTGCACAATACTTCACTGTTCTCATGGGAATGTAAACATCTTTGGCAAAACAGCAGTGTATGGAAAAAAAATCCAGGTTTAATGAGGGGAAGCTAATGTCTTCACAGTGCCCCATTAAATCTTGTTACTAAAGGATTTCTCCTTTACAGGTAGCAATGGCTTTACTTACCAGTGCATGCTGAATGTCAATATAGAGACTGATACTTTGCACAAACCCCATTGTATGTAAAAGTGACAAAATGGCAAAAGTAAAAATCCAAAATGCCTGCAATGCTACTGGATCTACATAAAAACTACTCAAGATTAGTCTTTTCCCTTAAAGAGTAAAACAGGGCAAGAACAGAGATAAGCATAATCTCTAAATGTATTTTGAGCTACGTTGCTAAGGGACGCGTAGTAGCTTTGTACATTAGATGCTTCCTCTGCTCTGGAAAACTCAAGATTTCACAATAGAATACCCTGCTTATCGTCAAATAGATTGCCAATCTTTACATGAAAATTGCTATGAAAACATAGTCATTTACTGTTATTAATTTTCCCAGGGAAATAATATTACCAGCAATAATTACTGTTGCAAAAGCAGCAAATCCATATTCATCCTTTCCTTCTACAATCTGAGCTCCATATTCAGGATTTGAGAGGAAAACATAAAACAATTCCTGTCCTTCAGGCTCATCATCGTCAAAAATCTTTATGGACACCCTGCTTTCTCTTTGTCCATCCAGCAAAGTCAAAGAGACTGACTGTTCCTCAAAATCTTCCCCTTCCATTGCCCAAGTGAAGTTGGATCTTCCATAAACGGAAGGAAATCCTTCATAAAAGGATATGAATCTGCTCCACTTTGTGCACTCACTCCCCCAAAGGTTTTAATGGTTACTTCAACATCACCAGTAAAACCCTTGGTCCTTCTGATATGAAGTATCGCTGTGTTGGGGGTACTGTTGTTGGCATCTTCTTCAACATAAATAAACTCTGGCCCCAAACTTAGTATTCCATGAAGAATATCATTAGCGAGGATATTAACTGTTGCAACACTGAAAGCTGGATTCAGACGTGGACTCCAGGCAAGGTTCACAGGTTGAACATCCAAAATTTCCACACAAGTCAAATTTACAAAAAAAAATTCCTCAATTTCAGAGACAGAGTCATCAATTATTGATATTTCTATCACAGCGTTTGTCTGAAAATGTAAAAACATAAGCTCTCCATTGTAGATGGCTACAAAGTCCTCTAGTGGTTTGGCACTTCCTGGAATGGTCTGATATGTCAATTTAGTGAGATTACTTTGAAAACCAAACAATCTTTGGACATGGAGTGTGACTGCCCAAACATCATCTTCAACTGAAACAGACCTTGAGTTAAGAGCAAACTGGAAGATCCCCATTGGCTCAATTTCAGCTGTTGTAAAACCCGATCTGAAACAGAAAAGACACCAAAGTTGACAGAGGAAATACGAAGCGTGAAGAAAAGTAAAACATTAAAGCAGAATAATTTCCAGTGAACAATCAATGATGGCTGTAAGAAAGCGGATTAAACAAATGTCTAATAGCAGAGGGAAGAAATAGCAACCATACCAAAGCAAGATGTAACATGATTGCCTGAAAAATGATTTTGTAATAATAGGATCGAACAGCCCTCCTCAGATGCAATGCACCCGAATCAGCACAGGATACAGAGTAAAGTTTAAATAAAATAAAGTCTTCCTGAGAAAATGGAGAAGCAAAGGAAAGTATGATGTTTTTCCGTTGTGGACACAATGAAAGAAGATACATTACAAATACAGCCACCCCGAGTAATACCAGTTTTATCTATAGAACAAACTTCCCATTTCAAAGGAAAACTGAGGGATAGACAGATCCTAACAGATCTACAGTTAGAGCCAGGAAGCTAGAGAATGAGAGGAAGTTATTTTAAAACTTACAGTGGGGCTTTGAAATACTAACTGCCCCCTCACAGGAATTTTTTTTCCAGATCTGAGCCCTGTGATCAATATAAACTTAAGCTCTACTTCATTCATATTAAATATATCCCTTTCTTATTAGAAAATAAGCATAGAGGCAAAACTCTTCGTTAAATCTTGTGTCTTATACCTGTCTGCAGAACTGACCTATTATTCAGTGCTAGAGGCTATCAAATGGCACTAAAATTACAGTGATTTTGGTCAAAAAACTAGACCATTTCCACCACTAAGGGAGCCAAAAGCTCTTCAAAGTCACCTTTACCCTCCATGGGATGTCATCTTCAGTTTTCTAGGAAAGGTCATTCTCACATACTTAATGTACTTGATTCACAGGGTAAATAGGGGCTCTGAGGACACCAGTCCACAGGACAGACAAGCCCAGGAGAAGGGCTCAATCTCAGGATTTATCCATCCATTTCACTCCTGACTTCCTTCAGATTTGCCACTGTAATTGTAACATGGTGAAGCCAAAACCTTCCTCCATACGTGGTGTTACTCCATGTCCATTCTTTTTATACCACTTCTAGCTATTAATGGCTAAGGATGAATGAAAATAAAATAGCTTGAAGAACAGATAACTTATCTGAGATGGAAAACTACATTAAACGTAATGGTTTTGTTTTTTTAAAAAATAAAAAGGAGGTTTATATAAATTAGGTATTTTCAGAACATTTCTTGTTTTATTTTTCTTATTATAAATAATTTGTTATGTAAGACCTTCTAAATATGGATTTTTAGGGACACCAATGAAAACTGTTAAGAGTTGCTTTCAGTCTTCAGCTTCCCGGCTAAAACTGTTGATCTTCATTTTCTTGACTGTCTCCGTTATTCTAGGCACCTATGAAATAGACTGGAGTTGGATAAAAGCCTCAGTTCTGAACAGGTCAGATCTAGATCACTTTGTTCTCACCTGAGACAAGCTATACAAATTTATCAAAGAATGGACTACAAGTTACTAGCTGCCTATAATAATAACAACAGGGATTTGTATAAGTTTTGTATCTGTACACAGGTCATAATTCTTATGGCATTGGTGCGACTCAAAAATACAAGTAGCATCCTTACCTCAGGCGAGCCCCACCAGACACATCGCTGTGCGCTGCTGTTAAAGTGATGGCAAATGACTCACATTTATTTAGGCTTGGAGTGGCCTGAAATGAAATCACTTTACTTTGCTCACCAGAGGAAAATGCAACAGTACCTGAAGGAAAGAGAGAGTGAGAGAGAGCAAAAGTCAAAATAATCCAATAGGAATCCTCTTTTTACCTGGGAATGCGCTAAAGTACAGACTTTAATCACAATTCCACTCCATTTAGGAAGAAGAAAACTGGATAAGGGTCTTTCCTATATGAAGCTGTCCTTCATGGCCACAGCATCGTGCCTGCCTCCCAGACATGTATCTATGAAGTTGAAGGGTTTTTTTGCTTATAAAATGAACACATCCCTTATAGCTAAAAATTAGACCATACCATTTCAATCTAATGACGCTTTATTAATAGAGAGAGCATACAGAGGTATATATAACTAAAAGGTGGTATCATCACTTAGGCAACTTTCGTAGCTGTTTCCTCAGACTGTTACTCACCAAACAGAGGAGTAATATTGCCTGACTGAGCAAAGTCAGTGATCAGGTCTGCTGGGTATCCTGAGATCCAGCTCACGATGACAGAGCCATAAACTCCTTTTCTGGTGATGACAGCCTGGCCTGTCCCTGCTATAATGTCTGTAAGTCGTAAAATCACAGATTCAAAGCTAACCTGTGGAAACATAATGGATTTTGTTATAGAAAATGGAATGAAAGTGGACAATAACATATATGAAAGAGTACTATATTTTGTAAGGTAGGCATCTTAACAGTAGTTACACATGCATATAAATATATGTATGTACATGTCTATATATGTTTGTGTATATATATATATATATATATATATATAAATGCTTTCTTCACAACTCTTCAACATTTCTAAATCTTAGACTTCTGAGAATTAGATATCAGGGAAAAAAAGGAACCAGTATGAATGACATTTTGGTACTGAAAACACTGACTATAGCATTTTGTGTCTGTCATTCAAAAGGAAAACAAACCAACCTGCCCTTAATGCTCACATGCAATGGCTGTGGTACCATACAGATACACACAGGTCTAAAATAAAGTATTATTTGTCTATCCAGTGAAAGTAAGTTGTTGTCACATTACATTGTTCACAAAAACATTCTTGATAGTATGATGTACTTTTCTTTCTTTGACCAAAAAACGGGAATGAAAAGATAATTCACACATTCTAAAATGATAAGTGGATGTATGGTAGTAAACAATGTTTACAGAAAGACCATTTGAATTAAGTTCAATTCCAAATTGAAAGACAAAACAGTGTGTCAAGAGAATTAAAATCATTACATAAAGACTTCAATAAAATTTAAGAGACAAAAACTCAGCATGCTGTTGTCTTTGCTTGCCACATAAAAAGGGAACTGTAGCACATATGCCATATTGGAACAGGTATAGTATATTTTTTCTGTCTCATACAAAGCAGACAAATGGAAAATTCCCCACTCAGTGATTAGTCAAAGGTACTGTCAACTGCACTAAAATGCAGCATGACCTCCACTTCTTTTTGCACATGATACTGCATGCATGCTCTTATCTACTTTGGGGCTGCTGTACTTAAAGGAATAACATCGTCCAGAACTAGCTATTTTCCTCTAAGTCTCAGAACTTCCACTTCATGTAAACAAAAGTATAACTAAATCATCATATTTATGCTATTTACATTTTATAGATGAAGAGACCTTTTCAAACTGCATTTACACATCTCTATATGAATTTGTATCAGAGAAAAGACAATATACAGTACAAGTAATAACTGGAACAGTCTTGTCGGTCGTTAAATTGGTTGCAATGATGAAAACTTTAAGGAGCAAACTGAATTCTTATAGCGGCTGCCTTTTGTAATGAAGTGTACCTTCCTTCTGCGGTAGAAAATTACACTGCAGTCAGTCTACTGACCTGTGAATTGGCAGCTTCCTCAGGAACAAGCAGAATGGCTGACTTCGCTTTTCCTAATATTTTGGCACATCCTTGGCACTTGTCCCAACCAGGCTTACGTTAGTCAGTTCCAGGGTAAAATTCAAGCCCAGTACAATAAACGCCTTTGAGAGGAAGAATGCAATTAAAATGGTGGCAATGTAATTCCACTGAAAACACGATAACCACCCGTTCAAAGAGTTAAGTGGCAGAAAAATCAGCAGATTTTGTTGTTTGCATGAAAAAGCAGTGTTTTCAAGTCAAGCGTTTTGTTGATTATCTTTCTATAAAGAAACACAGTTAAAACAGCAATATTGTGATTGTAATTTACCAGCAGTTAATTGAAAGATGAGTTTATAGAGCAAGTATTGCCATTTTACTGAACTGTATCTAACATAGTGGGTCTCAGCTTGATCTTAACTCTTAGGGTTAATAAGAATATTTGAATACATAAAATAACAAAATATTGAACTGATAGTAACACAAAGCAATGATGGAAGGAAACACTGGATATTTGAACGCATGCATAGAGTGATTTTGCAGTTATTACCTGAAAATGTGATATTTGAACCCACTTCTAGTCCATAAATAGGAAATTCATTATACCAAAACTCTCTTTTCTGCTTCTTGACAGTGGACAGTATTGAGAGTTCAGTATCTTATTCCAGCACATTTGTATTGTGATGAACACAAATGGAAACAATAGATACCACGTGACTTAAAAGGATAATACAGACCTGGTTGCTTATTGGCACTCTTTTCACTCCAAAGCTGGCACCGTCTTTTATTGTGAGGTATCCCACCTCATTCTCAGGCTCAATTAGTGCTTCTTCACAATGAGATGTGATATGGTACTCCACAATTGCTTCTCCAAATGCTCCAGCATGCCGAGTTACATTGATCTGAACATACCGACGATCCAGGTTCCTCTCTACGAGTACTGACTGCTGGTCAGAGTACAGGGCGAACACTCCATAGGGGTCATCATTTGCAAACACATTGATTTCCGAAATTCTTTTCTCTTGGTCTAAATCTGCTCCACCTTCTACTGAAATCAGCTGCACCACATAGTTCTCAACCAGTCCTGGAACATCGTCAGGTAACAGGTAGATGATTATCTCAGCTGTGCTCTCCTGGTCAGCAATGACAACAGATCCCTCTGTCCTAAGAAAGTCACCCGTGATGTCAGATTCACTACGTATTTCCCAGTAAACCTGAAATTTATTTAGAAAATGCACAAAATGAAGGCAATATCACCCACAGAGTCGGAAACTTTCACATTCATGGTTCATTATAGATTGCATACGGAATAGGTTGGGTTTAAATGGGTAAAATACAAATTTGTTTAAGTATGCATAGAAAGAAGCACATAGACTATCTTACAAAGTGGTGTGTTGTTCTTCCAGCAGTACTGTGAATGCAAAGATTACCTTTGTATATCTTCTGAACACCTACGTAAAACTATACGGAATCTCTGAACAATTGCTTGAAATTATTTCTATTTTTACACCAAGATATCCTTGCTGTTTTTCCAGTTTCCAGAATTCCTCACAACAGAAAGGTGTGAAGAGTTCTCATTAAACACATTAGATGCTTTTTATTAATTTTTTTTTTTTTTGAAATAAATGAGTACTTGTGAAAATGCTGACTTGCAAACAACTTTAGGTAAAGACAATGTAAGTGATGATTCTAAAATGTCTGATTCTTACCTTTACATATGGCTGAAAAAGAGTAAATTGTGAAGATCTCAAAGAAAGCTCACTATGAAAGTCTGGTCTCTCCTGTTCTCCCATCAAAAGCACAGGAGCAGAGGGAGAGAGAAAGCAAGACAAGCACTCCAGTGCTGGTTTTCTGGTTTTTTCACTGACCAGGGGAGACTGAATCTGACTCTACAAACCACAACTACTAGAGCTGAGCCCTTGCTAAACTCAGTCTAAAAGGCGACATTTCAAAATCTGAGAAATACGCAATTGAAAGGCACAGAATAAGATCTCCCTCCATGCACTGATACAGAGGATTATTTCAGATTATAATGTTGATTAGGAAGAGAGTGAGAATACCGTTATGTTTCCCATGGTGCCCTGGATTCGTCTGACAAACAGTGTAATACCTTGTGGCCCTTCCACTGCAGAGGGTTCTGTGAAGTTTTTCTCAGTTAACGATTCAGGAGCAAACTGTACCATTCTGTTGGGATCACCAAACTTCTGTATCTTTAAGGAAGTAATTGAATAAAAAAAAATTAAACAATCAGAAATGTAAAGTGAATAGTATTCTTGTTTGAAACATTGAGATTTTCATTGCTAGATGCTCTAGGGAATGTATCAATTAGTTCTTCCTCTTGAGTTTTCTCCTCTTAAGAAGACTCAAGAGTACACCAGTATTTAGAAGAGAGTCTGAGAGAGTCTGCTCTCTAATAGGTCATTTCCCAACTTATACTGGAACCTGGGGTTGTTCCTGCCCAGACACAAGACTCTACGCTTGCCCTTGTTCTATTTCATTAAATTTCTCCCTGCCCAACTCTCCAGCCTGTCCAGGTCTCCCAATGGCAGCACAGCTTCCAGTGTCAGCCACTCCTCTCAGCTTGGTGTCATGAGCAAACTTGCTGACAGTCACTCTGTTCCCTCATCCAAGTCATTGATGGATATATTGAATAATACAGGCCCCAGTACTGACTCTTGAGGGACTGCACTAGATACAGGCCCCAACTGGACTCTGCCCCGTTGACCACGACCATCACACCCATGTAGTAGGGGAGGCAAAAGAAAAAGAGGCAAATGACAAGCTATTCAATCATTATGATTACCCTTCAAAGCTTTGCAGGATAAATACCAATAACAGAGATCTCAAGAGGAAGAAAAGCAATAATGACTTACTATTAGTGTAATGCTGTTTGCCTTAGGATCTAGTTCTGCTTCACCTTTCATAAGGCTCAGCCTAATAATGAAGATCTCCTGAACTTCAACTTCTTCACGAGGATGGATTTGTAGATTAATAGTTCTCAGCCCTCCTTCCCCTTCTCCAAAATAGAATGATCCGTTCACAGGGTCACCAATGTCACTATTCAGGGGAGATAAAACCTCTTCTGAATTGGGTCCCAAGATGTCCCAATTAATCTGTGGGAGATACCAGTTTCAGATTTACAGTAGTGACATATTATAACTGCCTCCCAGGTCGGGGGAAGTGACAGAGTAACACAAGCGACATAAAAATTCTTGCATCTGCTAACAAGCTACATTTAAATATGTGCTCTTTTTACAGAACACAACATATTAATAATTGATTATATGTGGGAAAATATATAATCCTTTGGAGAAAAATAAACATTAAAAATAGAAATTCTGAAGTGCTCGTTAGCCACAATGCCATTTTATTAAATTCTAGATATTAGTTACAGAAAAGAAAATAAACTGAGGTTTCTGTAGCACGTAACAGGAAACGCACAGGCCAGTTTACTTTTCTCTTCCTTTCACAAGTTGTTTTGAAAAGCTCACCAAATAAGTATCCTGACCAGAAACATTCCCTGGCAAGTGTGATATCGAGACTGAGAACGACAAATATTTTCTGCAATAGAAGTTTTTAATGCCTCAAATCACGATTCACACTTCCTCAGGCTGATTAAAAGCTAGAATATTTTCAAAATTTCCCACAAATTAGATTGGTTTTGAAGGGGTCCTATTCAGCATCTTAAAATTATTATTTTGACACTTAATTGTTTTTCACTTTTCTTCAATGACTTCTAGGAAAAGTCCAAGAAGACCACGGCAGTTTTCACATGAGGAGAGCAGTAGCTCATGGCCTTTAATGCCAATTTTCCAATCATTTGCCCAGACTGTGGAAGCCTTATCTTGGTTCATATTTATACTTTCACTTTGGCAGTGATACATACAGACTAAAAAAAAGTCTAGAGGCCTCATAGTAAACAATTTACTGAAAATAAAAATAAATTGACCAGCTTCAGGAAGTAATTTAACTGAGTTCAATTAAATTAGCGGTGGTGCATGAAATTAACTGTATTTTCAATGGGATTGGGAGATAGTTCAAAATAAAGTACACCAGACCATAATAAAAGGAGAAAAGCAGGAGGACAAAGAGAAGATCAAAAAAGTAACAATATTTTCTGTTCTTCTGCAACTATACAGAATTCACACTTAATGAAAAGCTGCAACTATCCCATTAGAAATCAGTCACAAGGAAGCCCCTGACGGCCAAAAAAAAGAAGATTTTTGGCCTTGTCACTGGAAAACGTTCAGTTTTTGAGAACCAGGGCCCACCTGTGTCTCCCCAAACAATTTCCTGTCCTTTCCAGCACCAGCGACACTGTTGTCGGTGTATCGGGGTTGGGAAGAGTAATTCGACTTTGGCTGAGAAATCGGATGATGCCCTGGGGGGAGTCGCTTTTGGCAACGGTGGCCTGGCTCAGTAGATGGAGCCCAAGGGCTGCTCCACCAGTGGCTCCCGTCAGCTGGATTTCAAATTGCTCTGCAAATTCGCTGCATGGAAAAAAAACAGAAAAAAAGACCTTCTGAGACACACAAGAACAAAAAATTAAAATTATGATTTGTCATTCAACCATGCGTCCAGCTGGATCTGTTTAAAGATATACAGAAGTCATCTCTGTAAGCATACAGCAGAAGATTCCCCCCATTTGCAGAGAATGGTGATATCTGAAATAAAAATATTGTTTTATTTTCCACATGTGCTAAATTTAAAAAAAAAAAAAACAACCAGCAAAATATTTTATTATTCACAGCAGTACTATTAACACCCAAACTTTCTGATAATCTAGGTAAAACGAATGTAGTTGTTTGCATAAAATTTAACAGGCACTATGAAACTCCAATAATAGCTTCTTTTCCCTCCCTTTAAATATTTCAGGGCTGCAGAAATTTGCTTTTCAATTCAAACTCTGCTGACAGGCATACTGCACGTGCTAAAAAACGGTTTCTCAGAAGTAGATTAGTGAATAAATATCTGAAAAAAATAATTACCTTTCTTCATCATCTGTGATAGAGATATAGATAAAAGTCTGGTTCTGGCCACGATAAAAAATGACAGAATCATTATGGATGATGTAGTCAACGTTCGGAAGTGCAGAAATACTTCGAGAAAGGAAATCGGCTGTTACATCGCCATACGTTCCACGCTTTCTCACAACAGGAATCATGATTAATCCAGCATCCTCTTGCACTTCAAGAAAAATTGGGAAAAAAAGTTATTTTATTTCAAAATTTGTGAGAGAGCCACAGGCTTATCCTCTAAACCATAGTGAAAACCTCTGGTAAACTGACCCTGTAGAAGGATATACTGTGGATCAAATTCTATGATGCCTTCTGCATTATCACTTTTTGCTATAGTGACTCGTACTGTGGAGATATTTCCTATTACTGGGGGTTGATCTATCTGTAGATCATTTTCCTTTACGGTGAAATCAAATCCACTTGCAAGAACATAAAAAGGAATATTAGATTAAAAAAAAATCTTGCAAAAGTATTGTAATGCAAGTATGACAATTTTCAATTACCACAAATACTTTTATTTTCTGACAGTTACCACTGAAGATTTTTGGTCACACTTTTTCAAACTATATCTGCAAAACTGGCAGTTTTTTCACAGAAATGTGGATCTTTCGCTTTTTCTTTCACATTTTATCTTCTTCTTTGAGTTTCATGTGATTTGACAACTTCTATGTAACGGATGGACTTTCAGCTTTAATAAATCTGAATCAGCAAAATCTTAAAATTAATGTTGAAAGAATTTGGATTGCCATACATCCAATTTGTATTATTATTACTATTATAGCTGCCATATGAAATTTTACAGTAAAACACCTGAAATCCAGCGGTGCCTTTATGCAGGTAGATCAGATTCCAAATACAGTTTGATCTCCTGCTTTTAATTAATTTTATCTTATCATTAATTTTATCTTGACCTTCCTTGGAGTTCCACTTTGGTAATCATCACTGAAAAGTCTTCAGGACCTTCAGGAAAGTCGTCATCATGAATTTCAACCGAAATCATTCTACTCTCCTCATGTGGTTCAAATAACAGTTCCCTTACTGTGGGGGTGAAATCAACTCCCTCCTCTGCAGTCCTATTTATTCTCTGGAAGCAAAGACGCACTTTGCCATAGGATCCCCTTGAACACAAAACAGTGATGTTAACCTGAGGGAGAGAGGACATTTGCTTTAAAAAATGGCTTTGCTTTTCTGTTACCATTCTGAGACTGTTCTATAGGCACCTTCTCAACGGTTCTGCCAGCTGACAATTTGCTGCAGTAAGTGCAGAATACACATAATTTAACAGACAGGCATCTTTCTCAGAGTATTAAAAACACCAAAAGCCTCAGATGGACTATGCTATGATAAATGCAGAATAAATCTCTGCCTTTTTTTTTTTTTTTCCTCAATTAAGTATAAATCTACCGACAATATTGATATCTATCGATATTTTACGTAAGAAGGAATTTTAACCATATACCCATTTTTCTTCTTCTGTTGTCAGCAATATTGCTCGTGAAAATGTAAACTCTCCGTATGGAAAATCACTGGCAGCCATGGTAATATTTGCTGTGCTGCTAGATTCATTTATGAGTCCTCCATCACTGATCCCAGTTAATTCAAATGTGTAGTAATGCTTCTCCTCAGGACGGTTATCATCGACAGCCTAGGGAGAAGAACCAATTAACCATTTCCAGGTAGAGAGGTATAACTAATTTCTAATCAAGATGCTGGCTAGATAAAAGGAAGAACCTGAAATAGCTACTGGTGTAAAATCTCTTGTACCTGTATCAGAACCACTGCTGCACACTGCCTGTCTCGCATTGTCAAGGTCCCCGACGTCTCAATAAATTCTGTGTGATGACGGGGTGTTATATTCCAATATATTATGATTTCACCAAAAATCCCTGGGCCACGTGTCAGGCTGCAGAATGCAAACACAGATTTAATCTTCTACCTTTAATATTTGATACCAAATCCAGAGATATAAAGCATAGATATTGTTGTGCACGGAAGAAATGTTACCAGCACTGTGAAGCTTGAATTTTAATCTATTAAGTCACTATTAAGATCTTGACCATAACCTCTTCAGAGCAATAACGTGTCTGCAGTTCTGATTTACTTCCCCGTGTTGGGAGGCATCTTGAGCTGTATTTTTACCCAGAGCACTTTATAGTTTCTTTGTGCATACAGCCCAAAGTTGGCAGCTGAAAACTGAGCTGTCTTTCTGCTTTTCAGGAAATAGACATGCAAAACAGAAGGGAAATGGGACTTACGGGTAGCACCCAGAGGTAATTTGGCTTTGAAGGCAGAAAGATACGAGAATAGTACTATGAGATCACTTGAGAGATGTTCTGTGTGCTGCTTGTCTAAAAACCTAGAGGCTAATCCTACTCATGACATTCTCGGTGAACTGAAGCATGGCAAGAAATTGTCTATACCATGATCTAGTACATGTTCTAAACTGGTGCTGCACAAAGCATCCCTTTGTCTGTTGGGATTCTCAGGGCAGCATGAGAATCTGTTTTCTTGCTTATATTTGCTGTTTCGCTAAGGGACAGTGTTGTAATACTTTTTCTCCAATTCTGTTAGAAGGTATGGTAACATTGTGATTTCTTCATCTTGTTTTCAGCTGACTGAATGCAGTGAAAGAATTGCATCTTGTTTCAACTAAGACCCAGTGCTGCTTTGGTTATGCTGATCATCGTAACAATGTACCGAATTTCAGTTCAAGCACCAATCCTGAACTGAATCCTGAAAAGCAGAAAGCATCTTCAAATATAATTGACTGCCTTCCCCTATTCCTTTGATTAGAATCCTCTTTCCTTTAATGAATCTATGTTGTAAATAATTGGAAGACATATCTAAAGCTCCTCAGCAATACTGAAAAGACACCTACGTAGTATGTTCTGCCCTTCTTAAAAAACAAGCATCTAATTTTAAAAATACTTATGATTTTAGAAGTGATAATGAAATGCAGCATTCAATTAATTCTTGCCAAATGTGGAGTCTCATAGCTTTTGAAACAGAGCTGTTTTGGATAAATGAGTGATGTACTCACCTAATAAGAGCAGTCCCATTATAATTTCCTGAAGGTTCTCCAATCAGAACATGCTGGGATGAATGTGCTATCCCAACCACCCCAGAAGCTCCTTCATCACCCACAATAATGATGGTTGCAACACCTATGAAGAGAACAAAAGCTTCTCATGGTAAAACAAAGCTAACTAGTGAGGTATTTTTTTAGCATGTTTGGTGACACAAATGGTTAAGCACCAGCTTCCCGGGGAGCCCATGGAATCCCCAACCTTGGAGATATTCAGAATTTCAGTAGACAAGGCATTCAGTGACCTGATCTCATTGTGAAGGCAATTCAACAAGATGACCCCCCTAGATGGTCTCTTACAAACGAAATTATTCTATGCTTCTTACAGGTCTGAACCTGGTTTTGGTTTCTGCTTGTTTTTGTTAAACAATTCTTTACAGACAATGTTGATTATCTGAACACAAAAGTCTACGCCAACACTTGATTTAGACGGAAAAAATACGATCTAAAATTCTCTTTGATTTCTTCAAATAAGGAAAAAACTGAGGGAAAAATACTGACCTCCTTTTGTCACAGGAGCTCTGCTAGCTCGTTTCTTCTATGTTGTTTCTGGAGGGAGTTGGGTTTTATTTACGGGGGGGATGTTTGAGTCGATTCATGTGAAGATATACAATGCTGCACTAGCTTTTAAGAAATGTGTATTTTTTTCAGACCACTTCACTTCTTCACACAATATCAGTTCTAACTATAACATTCAGCACATATTCGGCTCCTCTCTTTGACTTGTAGAACGAATCCTAAAAGACACATCTTCTTAGGACTCAGGGCGTGTAGCACACAGACAGCCGCGGCGCGAAAGCCGCGCCCACAGGACACAGAACCCGCCGCGCCTCGCCTCGAGCTCCCGCCGAAGCGGCGCCCCACTCGCCACGCCACCAGCTCTGCTTTTCAACGTCCCCCCGACTAACGGGAGCTGCACCGCTCCCGGAGGGACCGCCGGACCGGGCACGGGCGCTGCGCCGGAGGGAGACACGGCTCCAGACCGCCAGCCTTCAGCGCACCTGCCCGCAGGGTCACACGCCTCCCGCCAGCTTCGCCAGCTCGGCGGGGGGGAACCGGAGACGAACGCCTCCGCGCCGCGCCGGCAAATCCCGCCCCCCCCGTTCCACCGGCACGGTCACCCCCGCCGCGGCCGCACTCACCTGCTGCCTCTTTCGCCGCTCCGCTCCCGCCAGGCGCTCGTGCTTTGGGCATGCGCGGTAGCGAGACCGCAGCACCCGCCCCTTGCCGCGTCCCGGTTGGCTGCCTAGGACACGTCAATCACCTCTCTCGCCGCCTAGCAGCGCTCGCGAGTCGGGCATGCGCAGTACGGAGACCTCAACGCCCGCCCCTTTGGCAACCTGATAGGCGGACAGAGTGGCGACTGACGTGCCTAGGCAGCCAACCAGCGCTCCGCCCCTCCAGCCCTCCAGCCCTCCCGCGCCAGCAGCCGCGTTGCAAAGGGAACAATAAACCGCTCTCCCCTGCTTTCCGCTGAAAAGAGGGGCGGCTGGGTCCCCGCAGCAGAAAAAACCCTTCCGTCCTGCATTGCCCTTCGCCAGTACAACTGCACAGCTGGGAACTCGGCAACGGCAAGCGGCCGTCTGACAGACGCACACTCGGAACTTGACTAGGCTGGCGATTTTGGCTGGCTTACACACACGGACTTGCACTTCTCTGAGGAAACAAATTCTTTTTTAAGCACAGCCTCTCCTTGGGGAAGAAAAAACGCCCCCTCCGTGCTCCCAAACACTAGGCAGCCGTGGGGAAACCACCGAAAGCCAAGACCGACGGCAGCAACGTCGAGTGCAATCTGGCTTCAATTCTGATCACGCACTTAATGGCCTCTCTCAGGCCTACCAATGACTGCTCCTTTTCTGGAAGGACAAACTGAACGTCCTAAACTGAAGACTGCACGGAACACAGCTCCACTGGCAGCCAATTTGCCTCTTCTCTGGCTTCCACGGGGAATATCTTGTAGCGTCCTCCAACTCGCAAACGTTCTTCCTCAGTCCACGGCCCCAGACGCGGAATCTCCTGAGCAGCGAGCGGAAACTTCTCACCTATGGCAAATGCTTCACAGGGGCCCGAGGAAAGGCGCTCAGCAGCCGATCTACAAGAGAAACGAAACAGATCATGCCTTAACGCGAAAGAGCAACAAGGCGTCACTGTGGAAGCTTGTCCCTGATTTACAGCTGAGAGCGAACACTTGTGTGCTTCTTCTCCCTGATCTACAGCTGAGAGCGAATACTTGTGTGCTTGTCGGAGAGATTGTGTCTTGCCTGGAATAGTCTGGGAGTTTCGCGCAGGTCAGTGTGGCTAGTTCGATAATCAACGTCTAGGATAGCTGCAGAGCGGTCCCTGTTGGTGTGAGGACAGTGTGCCTGGAAGTCAGTCTGTGTTCCTGGCGCCTGCGGTATCTATCCGTCGCTCCACACGCGTGTGAGTCCATGTCTTTCTCTCCATAAGCATGTGTGCTGATTTCGTCGCACATGTGCATCTGTGCTAGTGTTGAGCTCAGCGGAGTGTGTCTCTTGACACTTGGTGTGCGTTGGCTGTGCCTGTGTGTAACACAGCACAGCCACGACTGCCTCGGTGAAGAGAGACCAGGGAAATCATCTAGGCAGAGTCAACAAAGGAAAACCGAAGAGAGATTGACGTGTGCTCGACAGAGACGGATTCCCTGCGCTGACATTTCTCAGTAACGCCAGAAGAAAGCTGAGCGGTAGATCGACCGGAGAAATGCTTCCCTAGACGACATTTAGCGAATGAACTGCATTGTGCGCGGCTTTCGGGATTGTGCCTGAAAAGTGCGAAAACCAGCAGAGCCTGTGCTCAAAAGCTGGTGGCCGTGTGACTGCATTGATGCACGTTCCCGTGTCTGCGAGTGTATAGACGGCTGTTTCACGTTCACACAAGAGCACCTGGTCGGGTTTTTCTTCTGTGCGTGCACACGCGTTTCCCTTGTCTCTTCGGAACAGACGTAGCTCTCTGCATGCTGAACGACGTGGTAAAACGCGTCTGCCTATATTTTGGTTAACAATCGAGGGTGCGTGTTCCGTCAGCGGCATTTCCGCAGAGGACTCCACAGAACCAGTTCTGAAAGCCCCGCACACCAGGACTGAATGCATAACCAAGCAATTGCACAGGTGCGCACAATCACATATTCTGACAGCCGTCTTTTATGCCACAGCAGCACGAAGGTATTTGCGTTCAAGCATGTATCAGAAACGATGTGTGGACCGAGGATCTGTGGGTGTTTTCTCCGTATGGCATACTTCTTGGTAGCTTACTTGCCGATCGCAGGCTTAGCGGTTTCTATACACGACTCGGTATAGGGAGAGAAAGAGAGTGCATGGGAAAACTTGCGTTTTCTGAGCTGGAACCTAGTTGCTACGCCTTCTGTTTGTCCACGTGAACACACACGATTCCCCACTGAAAACCAAGCAGAAACCATTCCACAAGCTCCCAGGTAGGTGCACCCACCACCTCGTGCCCGCGAACGCAGCTAGAGAAAAGCACCTTCCTTTTCACACACCGATGCCTAAGGAAACGCTTGGCCACACACATGCACACATCCGCAAGCGCGCCCACTCCCATCTATGGACTGAATGACGTACGCAAAACGTGATGACATGCTTGAGGGTAAACAGGTGTGCGTTGATGGTTGGCGTACTGCATCACGCATACGTGGCTGCACGAGAATATTCTTTTGGAGGGTACGTGCAGATACGTCCCTGTACTTGGACGACCGTGTGCGTGAAAGCGTGTGTGTCTACCAACGATTTTTTGTCCACATGAGTGTGCCTTTTTGCAGGCTCCATTCGTGCTTAAGCTGGAGTGAGTGCACAGCTGCACCGTGTTTTGGCCAGGTTCCGCGTGTTGCACGACGTTGCCCAGTCCTACATTTGTCATGCGTACAGATGCACGGGAGCTCTGCTAGTAAAGGAGCAAAGACAGTCGTAGCCAGAACTGAATGCTGCTCCGAGCTACTTCTCACCCTTGGCAAATGCTTCACAGTGGCGCGAGGAAGAGTGTTCCGCAGCCGATGTACAAGAGAAACGAAACAGATCATGCCTTAATGCGAAAGAGCAACAGGGCGTCACTGTGAAAGCTTCTCCCTGATCTACAGCTGAGAGCGAATACTTGTGTGCTTCTTCTCCCTGATCTACAGCTGAGAGCGAA
Source organism: Nesoenas mayeri (assembly GCF_963082525.1). Taxonomy (NCBI): domain Eukaryota; kingdom Metazoa; phylum Chordata; class Aves; order Columbiformes; family Columbidae; genus Nesoenas; species Nesoenas mayeri. The sequence goes on from NW_027660004.1 coordinate 746,290, forward strand.
TACTTGTGTGCTTGTCGGAGAGATTGTGTCTTGCCTGGAATAGTCTGGGAGTTTCGCGCAGGTCAGTGTGGCTAGTTCGATAATCAACGTCTAGGATAGCTGCAGAGCGGTCCCTGTTGGTGTGAGGACAGTTTGCCTGGAAGTCAGTCTGTGTTCCTGGCGCCTGCGGTATCTATCCGTCGCTCCACACGCGTGTGAGTCCATGTCTTTCTCTCCATAAGCATGTGTGCTGATTTCGTCGCACATGTGCATCTGTGCTAGTGTTGAGCTCAGCGGAGTGTGTCTCTTGACACTTGGTGTGCGTTGGCTGTGCCTGTGTGTAACACAGCACAGCCACGACTGCCTCGGTGAAGAGAAACCAGGGAAATCATCTAGGCAGAGTCAACAAAGGAAAACCGAAGAGGGATTGACGTGTGCTCGACAGAGACGGATTCCCTGCGCTGACGTTTCTCAGTAACGCCAGAAGAAAGCTGAGCGGTAGATCGACCGGAGAAATGCTTCCCTAGACGACATTTAGCGAATGAACTGCATTGTGCGCGGCTTTCGGGATTGTGCCTGAAAAGTGCGAAAACCAGCAGAGCCTGTGCTCAAAAGCGGGTGGCTGTGTGACTGCATTGATGCACGTTCCCATGTCTGCGAGTGTATAGACGGCTGTTTCACGTTCACACAAGAGCACCTGGTCGGGTTTTTCTTCTGTGCGTGCACACGCGTTTCCCTTGTCTCTTCGGAACAGACGTAGCTCTCTGCATGCTGAACGACGTGGTAAAACGCGTCTGCCTATATTTTGGTTAACAATCGAGGGTGCGTGTTCCGTCAGCGGCATTTCCGCAGAGGACTCCACAGAACCAGTTCTGAAAGCCCCGCACACCAGGACTGAATGCATAACCAAGCAATTGCACAGGTGCGCACAATCACATATTCTGACAGCCGTCTTTTATGCCACAGCAGCACGAAGGTATTTGCGTTCAAGCATGTATCAGAAACGATGTGTGGACCGAGGATCTGTGGGTGTTTTCTCCGTACGGCATACTTCTTGGTAGCTTACTTGCCGATCGCAGGCTTAGCGGTTTCTATACACGACTCGGTATAGGGAGAGAAAGAGAGTGCATGGGAAAACTTGCGTTTTCTGAGCTGGAACCTAGTTGCTACGCCTTCTGTTTGTCCACGTGAACACACACGATTCCCCACTGAAAACCAAGCAGAAACCATTCCACAAGCTCCCAGGTAGGTGCACCCACCACCTCGTGCCCGCGAACGCAGCTAGAGAAAAGCACCTTCCTTTTCACACACCGATGCCTAAGGAAACGCTTGGCCACACACATGCACACATCCGCAAGCGCGCCCACTCCCATCTATGGACTGAATGACGTACGCAAAACGTGATGACATGCTTGAGGGTAAACAGGTGTGCGTTGATGGTTGGCGTACTGCATCACGCATACGTGGCTGCACGAGAATATTCTTTTGGAGGGTACGTGCAGATACGTCCCTGTACTTGGACGACCGTGTGCGTGAAAGCGTGTGTGTCTACCAACGATTTTTTGTCCACATGAGTGTGCCTTTTTGCAGGCTCCATTCGTGCTTAAGCTGGAGTGAGTGCACAGCTGCACCGTGTTTTGGCCAGGTTCCGCGTGTTGCACGACGTTGCCCAGTCCTGCATTTCTCACGCGGACAGATTCAAGGGAGCTCTGTATAAACGGCTGTTTCGTGTTCACACAAAGGCACCTGGTCGGGTGCATCCCAGATACAGCATCCCAGATTCAGCATCCCCGATACAGCTTCCCGGATACAGCATCCCAAATACAGCATCCTCGATACAGTATCCTAGATACGGCATCCTAGATACGGCATCCTAGATACAGCATCCTAGATACAGTATCCCGGATACAACATCCCAGATACGCCATCCCAGATACAGCATCCCAGGTACAGCATCCCAGATACAGCATCCTAGATACAGCATCCTAGGTACAGCGTAATAGATACAGCATCCCAGATACAACATGTCGAGCTGTGCTCCTCTCCCACACCAAGTGCTGATCGTGGGGCTCAGGGTGAGGGGGGGCAGCGAGGGGGTCCGTGGACTGGAATAAGTTTTGTTTGGGGTTTTTCAAACGCCTCTGCTGACACGTCGTATAAAAACCGATTGCTGCATTGCTAAGGAATGAACAGGAGGATGAGCAACAGACTGCAGAAACTGCTTGCGTTTTGGTTTATTGAAAAATTCGTATTGAACTCAAAAAGCAATACGATCTTGCAGTGGTCTTCTAATACCTAGTGACAGCTTTTAATGTACTGGTTTGGAACTTTGAGATGAGATTTGAGATGAAGGGCTGTTCCATTGTGGAATATTGCAGGAGTAAATTTCAGGCATTTCAGCATGCCTGGCAGATCTGCAGCTTGATAAAGACCTCAGGCTGTTTGGTTTAATCAGACTTTTGTAGATCCCACCTTCACTGGTCAAAGCACCGGCTGCCAATGTGTTTTCTGGTGTTGTCACTTCTTTCTGACCAAAGACGGCAGAGGCAGCAGCTCTACTGGTGGTGTCTGTTTGATTGAAACATGGGGATCTACAGGAACTTTAACCCGAAAGCTCAGGAAGCTGTGGTCCGTGGTCTATCTTTGTAATGTTTGTAGATTCTTCTGCAACGTTTGTGAGTGTGAACTGCTGTGCAGGTAGAAGGAAGAAAGGTGTGTGAGCTAAAGCAGCAGGAAGGCTGCAGCCGTGTAAGCCGGGGGTGCAAGCGGCACGAAACGGGCTGCAGCGGCGGAGCCCTCGGTCCCGGGCCGTCCCGGGCAGGCGCAGCCCGAGCGCTCCCGGCCCCGCTGCCGCTGCCCGGCCGGGGCCGGGGCCGCGCTGCGGGCGGACAGCGCCGCTCTGCGGCCGCCGGCGGCTCCGGGCCGGGAGGGGGGGCGGGGCCCGGTGGCGGGCGCGGACGGGATTGGCTCCTGCGCCGGATGGGCGGGGCCACGCTGCGTAAGTGCGGGGGCGGAGGAGTGCGTGCCGCCGGTGCGGCAGCGGGAGGAGCGCGCGAGGAGCGGCGGGGCCGGCGGTGAGCGAGGGGCGGGCGGACACCGGGGAGACCGGCCGGGGCCGCCCCGGTCCCGGCTGAGGGGGGAGGCTGGAGGGGGAGGGACGGGCTGGTTTGGGCAGGAGGAAGACGAGGGGCAGGCAGCCGCAACAGCGCGGCCCCGGGCCGGGCCGAGCAAGGGGCGAGGGGGAAACACGCGGGCGGCTGTGAGGGAAGGGAGCCCCGGGCTGAGCGCTGCGCGGGGCTCGGGCGGGGCCGTGGGGCGAAGGGGGGAGCCCGTGATGCCACAGGGCAGAGGGAGGAAGGCGAGCGGGAGGGGGCGGTGCCGGGGCGGTGCCAGGGGGCGCGAGGGGCGGGGGCGACGCTGCCGCGGGGAGGGGCCGGGAACGGGGGGAGCGGCGGAGGAGCCTGAGGGCGGGACGGCGCGGAAGGAGCTTGGGCGGGAAAGGCTGAGGGACCTCAGGGAGGGGGTGACATCGGGGGGGCTTGGGCAGGAAAGGCTGAGGGACCTCAGGGAGGGGGTGACATCGGGTGGGCTTTGGCAGGAAAGGCTGAGGGACCTCAGGGAGGGGGTAACATCGGGGGGGCTTTGGCGGGAAAGGCTGAGGGACCTCGGGGAGGGGGTGACATCGGGGGGCCTTTGGCGGGAAAGGGTGAGGGACCTCAGGGAGGGGGTGACATTGGGGAGGCTTTGGCGGGAAAGGCTGATGGACCTCGGGGAGGGGGTGACATCGAGGGGGCTTTGGCGAGAAAGGCTGAGGGACCTCGGGGAGGGGGTGACATCGGGGGGCCTTTGGCGGGAAAGGCTGAGGGACCTCAGGGAGGGCGTGACATCGGGGAGGCTTTGGCGGGAAAGGCTGAGGGACCTCGGGGAGGAGATGGCATCGGGGAGGCTGCAGGGGGCAATGCTGAGGGAGCTCAGGACGGGATGGCACTCAGGTCTGGTTTCAAAGGGAAATGCTGAGGTACCTTGAGGAATGGACGCTGGGCTGGGAACTATGAACACATCAGACTGGTTAAGAGAGTGTTCATGACAGAAATTTGTGCAGTGAAGTATTCCAGCAAAGAGCGGGAGAAGAGCCAAACTTAGATCAGGCCTCCTAGGACGCCTGCGGGTTTGGGGACAGGGATGACGAGGTTGTTAATCCGGTCCTAACCGTTTCTTTCTCTGTCCCTCTCTTGCAGCACCTGACTGAATGGAGGAGCAAGTGGATGGGAAGTTCCTGCGCCACACACAGATCACATTTATCGCTCTCGCCCTCAGAGACCCGGAGATCCAAACCGTTCGCATCGTGCCTTGAAGCAGCCTGTGCTCATGCGCTTCTCCCAGGGAGAAGGCGGAATGGCAGTGACTGGCCACGTTAAGCCACAGGGTGCACACTGTGCAGCTGTCAAGCCCAGCTCTGCGTTAGCTCACACGTGCGGTTTTGCGCCGCACACGCACATTTGAGTTGTCGCTGGTTGTTGCAGCGTTTGGCTTTGGTGAGGACAGCGTGTGTTTGTCAGCAGTTGGTGTAGGTGGGATCTGGAGGACAAAGCGATATTTCCGTGCCAGAGCTGGTTGGTGTTTGCATGGTATTGTGGCGGTTGTTCCCGCAGGCGATGAGTGCTGGAGTATTATTGCAGGATGAGGGGATTTTGGAGGCTTGTCTGTGAGATGCACTAGAGGCAGCAGTTGAAAGCGAAAGGCTGAGATTTGGAGGGTTTGTTGGTGGGTTTTGGACGGTTGTCAGCTGAAGAGTTGGCTGTTTGCAGGTGAGGTGTAGGGCAGAGGGTGAAGCTGACTTTGCCTGGGCGGCGCAACTGGCTGGGTGTGCAGAGCTGAGGAGAGCGGGCTGCTGCGGGTGACCCTAAAGCTGGAGAACCAGCCGGCAGCTCCAGACGGTCCCGCTGCCGGGCAGGGCCGTGCAGGCCAGTGCCCTGGGGCACAGCGACGTGACCCTCCGCAAGTACCAAAGAGCAGGTGAGGACCGTGGGCACTTGTACTGAGCTGTGACATCTCTAACCCGTGACATTGGGGTCCAGCCTGAGCAGGGCACCTGCGGAAGCTGTGCTGCAGCTCCTTGAGCTGCAGAGCTGAGGGGAAGGGCTGTGCGAGGGGCTGGTGCCAAGGCAAGGTGGGCGCGCTGTGGGGTGTGGGGAGGTGTCAGCCCCGGACTCAGCCCCTGTCTGACTGTAGTGCCCTTGGGCTAGTGTAGCTCAGTCCTCTGTGTGTTTCTCTTCAGGGGGAGCAGCATGCAAAGGAAAAGCAAGGAAGGAGGTGAACCCATGAGGAAGAGTGATGGATAAAGAGGGTTGGAGCGCACCTGCCAGTCAAGAGGGATCAAGAAAGAAGACACCAGTGGTGGAACCGCAGGTCAGGAGAGCTCAAGGAGGGAGAAAGGTGACTGTGGCTGTATGGGTTTTTCTAGCACACACACCAATGAAAACAGTTTGGATAATAAAAGAAATATATGCAAAACCAATAATTAAAGGCAGAGAATGTTTATATGCTATGTATGGGGTAGACCTGAAGGTATATTTCTTCCTACAACGAAGGAGAATTCGCAATACATGCTGCTGTCAGCAACGACCAGTAAGCGACAAGACTCTATTTACTGATGCTTCTGGTCGCTCACATAAAGTTGTAATTACATGGCTAAACTCAGATACCCAGTGCTGCAAACGCAAGGTAGAAAAAGAGACCAAGAGTCAAACAAGTTCTTGAGCTGCCAGCTGTTAGGATCGCTTTGAGGTGTTCTGTAACAAGCCTTTGAATGTTGTAACTGGCTCATATTATGCGGCTGGCATACTTAACCACCTGGAAGCTTCTTTTCTTAAGGAAGAGGATAATCCTCTTTTGATGGCTGAATTGAGAATGCTATGGTTTCTAATAAATCATAGACATCATAGGTATTATGCAGTGCACACCCGCTCTCGCAGTGGCCCTTCCAGGACCACTTGCGGAAGGCAGTAGGAGGGCCGATGCACGAGCTGTGCCGCTCACTGTGCCTAAAGCCTTGGAGCAAGCTAAATGATCGCATAAATTCTTTCACCAGAGTGCAAAGGCGTTAAAACGACAACTTCAAATTACAGTGGATCAGGCCAGGAGCGTTCTTATGTCCTGCCCTGATTGCCAACAGTTGGCACCCGCGCCATCCACAGAGGGTGTTAATCCAGGAGGGGTTACTGCCAATGAAGTACGGCCAGCGGATGTAACGCATTGTTCTGAATTGGGTAAATACGTACGTGTTTCTGTAGACGCTCATTCCAGATTTCTCGTTGCTGCTGCACGCGCTGGTGAAAGAGCACGAGACGTCTGTAACATTGTTTGGCATGTTTTGCTGTTTGAGGAGTTCCATGATCTGTAAAACCAGAGGAAAGCGGAACGCACACTCGATTAGAGGAGCGATCCCCCAGCGCGCTGTAATAGAAGTGCCTGCTTTTTAACACTTTCAAAAGAGTGTTAAAGAGTCTGTTTGATGACTTTTCGGTATCATTTCTGGCGACGAGGATGGGATAATCTGCCTGACCTCCCGTGGATCCCAGGATCTCTGGGACCTTGTGCCGGCACCGGGGAATTCCTGGAAGGGACCACAGCTCCTCGGACCAGCTCGGGACGCGGGTAAAACCCCATCAATGAGATAAGGCACTTTCATTGTCTGGTTGGGTTGGCACGCTGCCTGCGCGAGACGTGGGCGACACCAGCGCGTTGGGTCTGCGCATTCGCGTCTGCGCATTTTGGTAAACTGGGTAACTTAAAAAAAGAAAGAAATAAAAAATTAAAGAGGAAAATGAGAAAACAATAAATTAAAGAGAAAAACGAGGGAACAGCAATTTGATAAAGGTACCTTTAATGATTTTGCTGTTTGTGCCTTAGCAATTGTATAATTGTTTCTGGCTTTAGTGGTTTGTTGTTGTTGTTACTTGTGTCTTGGGGGATTTTATAGTCCAGTACTTAGGGTTCACCAATTGTCTGTTATTGTGATTGTGAAGTAGGTAGTGGACAATCGGCAGGAGGATTCGTGAGAAATCCCCCCCAGGCTGTGTTTTCTGACATTGGAAAAGGATCGTTTGCTGTTCAACAGGGCGTCAACCAGGGAGAATCTGATTGAATATTGTAATTAATGGTGGCCACTGTAAATAATATTAATATGCTTCACAGGTCTAGGTGGGTATACTTTGAGATCTGTAGTATAGTAATGTGCTACATGTAATATGTAGTAAGATATCTATTTTAAATCATATATTGCCTATTACATAAGGCATGTTACACAATACATAATGTTACATATGCATTGTCTTTGTCCCCTTCAGATCCATTTGTTTTGAAAAAGGATAATCAGGGAAAGAAATGCAAACCAGTAAAAGGTTTGTTGAAGAACAGCTATTGGTGTAGAATACACAGAGAACATGAGATCAAAATTGTCCCTCGGTCAGTCCAGGGTGGGATCCTGATATCCTTATATCGGGGCACAGGCTGCATTGGTATCGCCAGTGCATTTTATACGGGATTAGACACGCTGCGCCTAAAGCTGTAAATACGCCAAAACCTTCTGAGATTAAACAGGATCGTGAGGAGTCTCCCACGGAGTTTTTACACCCTCTTAAACCGACAGCTCAGTAATATATTAATGTAGATCCTGACTTGGAGAACAGAGAATGAGAATTCTTAGTTGACTGGGAGCTCATTATTCTGTGTTAAACACTATGCAGGGAATATTAAGTAGCGATTCTGTAACAGTTATGGGAGCCACAAAAATTGCGAAACACGGCCCTTTAACCTGCTGCTTAGAATGTTTGTATGTGGAGTCTGTACTTATTGATGTGTGTCTTCTCTTGTGCACAACGAATGGTTGAAAAAAGCTTTAATGGTGCAATGGCTGTGCAGTGACACACTGCTATGGCTGCAATTGTTAAACAAAGAAGGGGAGATGTGGCAGGGTTGTGACATCAGGCCCGTGAGAAATTGCAAGAGTCACAGTGTGAGAACAAGTGCTGGTGGAACAACACAAGCAGCAAGGACTGTGTGGGACATAAACCATCAGGGACAGAGGGATTGGTACATCAGGGACAGAGGGACTGATACGGGGTTGGTACATGAGGGACAGAGGGATTGATACGCGGTGGGTACATCAGGGACAGAGGGATTGATACAGGATCGGTACATCAAGGACAGAGGTCCGCGATGTTTCAAATGCAAACCTGAGTTTGTATTAAATGTCTCTCTGCATCTTAAAGAGAGTCTGTGCCTCATCTGCTACACCCCTTTATCTGTTTCCCAAATTACGATTTAGACTGTATTTACCGTTGTAAAAACAAAGCTTTCCCCCCTTAATGTTTGTCACGTGTTGTAGTTAGAATTAATAGAGATATTGGAGCCCATCGTAGCTAAACTGGAAAAAGACAGCAGCCGTGTGTATTTTTAAATAAAGACTAAATCAAGTGTGCTAGCTCATTATCTTTAAGCGTTTTACTGTGATCACCTCTCTCCCAAGGTTTTGTGTCTGTTGTAACAAGGCCTGACACCCACGGCCACAGTGGATGAATGACCATGGGCACAACACCAGGAACCTGCCTGTTCGTGTCCAGGATATCCACTCCAGCAGACACGTTTTAATTGGTACTTGCATTATGGATTAGATGCAACAAAAATCCATACTTTCTTTTGTCCTTTGCTATAGAGGAGGGGGTTGAACTTTTCTATAGCAGATTCAATCACTTGTTGTAAAGCAATGAAATAAATAACTTAGGCTTTTTCTATGGATAAACAACGTTTAATTCAATTCCTTAATTGTATTCCTTAAACACTTGTTCGTTAGACCATAAGCAAAACAGCGCTGGGTGTTAGTTCGTTAGTAGGCCCTTATTACGTGGTTGGTTAACCCTGAAAATGTTAGCTCCCTCTATCAATATAACCTCATAAACAAGTTTCAAAATTTTTATGTAGAACTTACCCACCTTTTCCTTTTTGCAGGTTCAGAGCCCGAGCCTCATTTGGTTGTATCTGTAAACATCAAACGTCTCAGCACCAATCACAACTGCATTTCTCACAGACAGAAGTGCCTGATCTCCACAGCTTGCCTGGCAGTGCAGAGAGCAGGAAGTGCGGTGAGTCCTGGGCCTTTGGGGACATTTCACCCTGTTTTGTGTCCCAGTCCCTCCCTGCTCCCTCCTCTTTCCTGCTGTGCCCTTCTTCCTCTTCATCTCTTCTCCCTCTGGCCCTCTGCTGCTTCCTCACCTATTCCCCCACCCTTCTGAATCTCTGTGCAGGGTTTCTCGTATCTCCCTCTCCGTCTCCACCCCTCTGTGTTCTCATCATCCCCGGTTTCTCTTTGTCGTCATTCTTGTCTGTTGCTCTGTCCCGCTCCGTGCCCCATCATTTCTCACTGTATCCCTCTGTCCTGCTCCCTGCGCCTATTCCTGCCCCTCTTCTTTTTTACTCCCTCTTCCTCTTGCTGCCCACCCCAGGATTTTTTCCCAATCTCTATCCTGCCCCAACCCTTATTGTTCTTTCTCTCTCCTGCTCCCTCTCTGTCTTTCTGCCTGTCTGCCCTTTCCCTGCTGCTTCTTTCTCCATCTCTGTCCAGACTACTGCCCCTTTTCATTCTTGATGTCTTTCTGTCCTGTTTGTCTTTCTGTCTTCCTTGCCTGTTCCCAGCCCCATCCCATCTCGCTGTATCTTCCCTGTCCAGCTGGCTCTGCCTTTTCTTTGTCTTCTCATCCTCTTTCCTGCTCCTCAGCCCTCTTTTCCTCTTCCTCCAGCTCATTGCTGCATGTTTTCCCTTTCCAGTCTCTTCATTTTGATCTAAACTTTGCTTTGTTTCTCAGTCCCTTTGTTCTCTTCCCTTCCTGTTGCCTCTCAGTGGGCAGTGACGACCTGGTTCAGAGACAGCACGGCGACCACATCCCAGGTCGCTCGGTCCATCAGCACACAGACGCCACTGTAGTGGAAAGCAAATGGCGTTTATTAACAAGTAACACAGCGTTATATACCTTAGGTTTACAACGTCACGTCCATCTGCTTACCTCACATACTCCTACCTATTTAGAGAGGGGCTACTATCTTTCTGTACAGCACGAGATCTTCCGGCCTCCAGACCCTAACTACCTACAGGTATGCGACACAACACCCCTAGACACCGTTTGTGTCACAAACGCCCCTGGACAGGGTGTGTCTCACAAACCCCATTGGACAGCATGTGTCACAAGCCCCCCTGGACAGGGTGTGTGCAACATACCCCATTGGACAGTGTGTGTGTCACAAACCCCATTGGACAGTGTGTGTGTCACAAACCCCCCTGGACAGCGTGTGTGTCACAAACTCCCCTGGACAGTGTGTGTGTCACAAAAACCCTTAGACAGGGTGTGTGTCACAAACCCCATTGGAGACTGTGTCTCTCACAAACCCCATTGGACAGCGTGTGTGTCACAACCTCCCCTGGACAGCGTGTGTGTCACAACCTCCCCTGGACAGCGTGTGTGTCACAACCCCCATTGGACAGCGTGTGTGTCACAAACCCCATTGGACAGCGTGTGTGTCACAAACCCCATTGGAAAGAGTGTGTGTCACAAACACCCCTGGACAGTGTGTGTGTAACAAATGCCCCTGGACAGCCTGTGTGTCACAAACCCCATTGGACAGGGTGTGTGTCAGAAACCCCATTGGACAGGGTGTGTGTCACAAACACACCTCGACACTTTTTGTGTCAAAAACGTTTCTGGTCAGGGTGTGTGTCACAAACACCCCTGGACACCCTTTGTGTCACAACTGCCCCTGGACTGGGTGTGTGTCACAAACCCCATTGGACAGTGTGTGTGTCACAAACCCCATTAGACATTGTGTGTGTCACAAACACCCCTGGACACCCTTTGTGTCACAAACACCCCTGGACACCCTTTGTGTCACAAACGCCCCTGGACAGTGTGTGTGTCACCAACCCCATTGGACAGAGTGTGTATGTCGCAAACCCCATTGGAGAGTGTGTGTGTCACAAACCCCATTGGACAGGCTGTGTGTAACAAACCCCATTGGACAGGGTGTGTGTCACAAACACCCTGGACACCGTTTGCGTCACAAACGTTTCTGGACAGGGTGTGTGTCACAAACCCCATTGGACAGTGTGTGTGTCACAAACCCCATTGGACAGCATGTGTGTCTCGAAACCCATTGGACAGTGCGTGTTTCACAAACCCCATTGGACAGGTTGTGTGTAACAAACACCCATGGACACCGTTTCGGTCACAAACACCCCTGGAGAGGCTGTGAGTCACCAACGCCCCTGGACAAGGTGTGTCACAAATGCACCTGGACAGGGTGTGTGTCACAAACGGTGTTTGAGTTTGTGTGCGTCACAAACCCCATTGCACATTGTGTGTGTAACAAACCCCATTGGACAGTGTGTGTGTCACAAACCCCATTAGACAGTGTATGTTTCACAAACCCCATTGGACAGGTTGTGTGTCACAAACATGCCTGGACACCGTTTGTGTAACAAACGCCCCTGGACAGGGTGTGTGCAACATACCCCATTGGACAGTGTGTGTGTCACAAACCCCATTGGACAGCTTTTGAGTCACAAACACCCTTGGACACCGTTTGTGTCACAAACGCCCCTGGACAGGGTGTGTGTCACAAACGCCCCTGGACAGCGTGTCTGTCACTAACCCCATTGGACAGCGTGTCTGTCACAAACCCCATTGGACTGGGTGTGTGTCACAAAAACACCTGGACAGCGTGTGTGTCACAAACGCCGCTGGACAGAGTGTGTGTCACAAACCCCATTGGACAGCTTGTGTGTCACAAACCCCACTGGAGAGGGTGTGTGTCACAAACACCCCTGGACACCGTTTGTGTCAAAAACGTTTCTGGTCAGGGTGTGTGTCTCAAACCTCATTGGTCAGCGTGTGTGTCACAAACCCCATTGGACAGTGTGTGTTTCATAATCCCCATTGGACAGGTTTTGTGTCACAAACCTCATTGGACAGTGTGTGTGTCACAAACACCCCTAGACAGCGTGTGTGTCACAAACCCCCCATGGACATCGTGTGTGTCACAACTCTCCCTGGACAGTGTGTGTATCACAAAAACCAATGGACAGTGTGTGTCTCACAGACCACATTGGACAGGGTATGTGTCACAAACACCATTAGACATCATGTGTCACAACCCCCCTGGAAATTGTGTGTGTCACAAACACCCGTGGACACTGTTTTGTCAAAACGCCCCTGGAGAGGGTGTGTGTCAAAAACCCCATTGGAAAGTGTGTGTGTCACAAACCCCATTGGACTACATGTGTATCACAACCCCCCCTAAACCGTCTGTGTGTGTCACAAAGCCCATTGGACATTGTGTGTGTCACAAACCCCATGGGACAGCGTGTGTGTCACAATCCCCCTTGGACAGTGTTTGTGTCACAAACACCTCTGGACAGCTTTTGTGTCACAAACCCCATTGGACATTTCGTGTGTCACAAACCCCTTTGGACAGTGTGTGTGTCATAAACCCCATTGAACACTGTGTGTGTCACAAATCCTATTGGACAGCGTGTGTGTAAGAAAACCCATTGGACAGCGTGTGTGTCACAACCCCCCGTGGAAACTGTGTGTAACAAACGCCCCTGGACAGGGTTTGTGTCACAAACCCCATTGGACACTGTGTGTGTCACAAACCCCATTGCACAAGGTGTCTGTCAGAAACACCCCTGGACACCGTGTGTGTCACAAATGCCCCTGGACAGGGTGTGTGTCACAAACCCCATTGTACAGCATGTGTGACAAAAACCCCACTGGACAGCGTGCATGTTACAAACCCCATTGGACATTGTGTATGTCACAAACCCCATGAGACAGCGTGTGTGTCACAATCCCCCTTGGACAGTGTTTGTGTCACAAACAGCTCTGGACAGCTTTTGTGTCAGAAACCCCATTGGACAGTGTGTGTGTCACAAACCCCATTGGACAGCCTATATGTCCCAAGCACCGCTGGACAGCTTGTGTCACAACTCCTAAAGGAAACTGTGTGTGTGACAAACACCCCTGGACTGACTGTGAGTCACAAACCCTATTGGAGAGTGTGTGTGTCACAAACCCCATTGGAGAGCGTATGTGTGACAACCCCCCATGGACATCGTGTGTGTCACAGCTCTCCCTGGACAGTGTGTGTATCACAAAAACCAGTGGACAGTGTGTGTGTCACAGACCCCATTGGACAGGGTGTGTGTCACAAACACCCCTGGACATCTTTTTTGTCACAAAAGCCCCTGGACTGTTAGTGTGTCACAAAACCTCATTATAAAGTGTGTGTGTAACAAACCCCATTAGACAGCGTGTGTGTCACAAACACCCCTGGACAACGTTTGTGTCACAAACGCCCCTGCACAGCGCGTGTGTCACAAACCCCATTGCACAGCGTGTGTGTCAGAAACCCCATAGGACAGCGTGTGTGTCAGAAACACCCCTGGCAGTGTGTGTGTCACAAACCCCATTGAACACCGTGTTTGGTACAAACGCCATTGGACAGCGTGTGTGTCACAAACCCATTGGACAACCGTTGTTTCACAAACCACATTGCACAGGGTGTGTGTCACAAAGACCCCTGGAAGCCGTTTGTGTTAGAAACGCCCCTGGACAGCGTGTCTGTCACAAACTCCATTGGAGAGTGTCTGTGTCACAAACCCCATTGGACAGAGTGTGTCACAACCTCCCCTGGAAACTGTGTGTGTCACAAACAGCCCTGGACAACGTGTATGTCACAAACGCCCCTAGATAGGGTGTGTGTCACAAAACCCATTGGAGAGTGTATGTGTCACAAACCCCATTGGAGAGCGTGTGTGTCACAAACCCCATTGGACAACGTGTGTCACAACCCCCCCTGGACAGCGTGTGTGTCACAAACCCCACTGGACAGCGTGTGTCACAAACACCCCTGGACAGTGTGTGTGTCACAAACGCCCCTGGACAGGGTGTTTGTCACATACCCCTTTGGACAGTGTGCATGTCACAAACCCCATTGAACAACGTGTGACTCACAAAGCCCATTGAACACTGCCTGTGTCACAAACCTCATTGGCAACGTGTGTGTCATAAACACCATTGGACAGGGTGTGTGTCACAAACACCCCTGAACAGAATGCGTGTTCACAAACCCCATTGCAAATTGTGTGTGTCAGAAACCCCATTAGACAGCATTTATGTCACAAATCCCCTTGGACAGTGTATGTTTGAAAAACCCCCTTGGACAACGTGTGTGTCACAAACCCCATTGGACAGGGTGTGTGTCACAAACACCCCTGGACACCGTTAGTGTCAAAAACATTTCTGGTCAGAGTGTGTGTCACAAACCCCATTGGACAGAGTGTGTATGTCGCAAACCCCATTGGAGAGTGTGTGTGTCAAAAACTCCATTGGACAGGGTGTGTGTCACAAACGCCCCTGGACAGCGTGTCTATCAGAAAAACCAATGGACAGTGTGTGTGTCACAAACCCATTGGACAGCCGTTGTTTCACAAACTCCATTGCACAGGGTGTGTGTAACAAAGACCCCTGGACGCCGTTTGTGTTAGAAACGCCCCTGGACAGCGTGTGTGTCACAAACTCCATTGGAGAGTGTATGTGTCACAAACCCGATTGGATAGCGTGTGTCACAAGCCCCCCTGGAAACTGTGTGTGTCCAAAATTCTGGACAACGTTTGTGTCACAAACCCCCCTGGACAGTGTGTGTGTCACAAAACCCATTGGAGAGCGTGTATGTCACAAACCTCATTGGATATTGTGTGTGTCACAAACCCCATTGCACAGCGTGTGTGTCACAAACCCCATTGGACAGTGTGTTTGACACAAACCCCATTGGACAGGTTGGGTGTCACAAACAACCGTGGACACCGTTTGTGTCAGAAACGCCGCTGGACACGGTGTGTGTCACAAATGCCCCTGGACAGCCTGTGTGTCACAAACCCCATTGGACAGCGTGTGTGTCACAAACCCCATTGGACAGGGTGTGTGTCACAAAAACACCTCGACACCTTTTGTGTCACAAACGCCCCTGCACAGGGTCTGTGTCACAAAAGCCCCTGGACAGCGTGTGTCTAACAAACCCCATTCAACAGCGTGTGTTTCACAAACCCCATTGGACAGGGTGTGTGTCACAAACACGCCTGGACACCTTTTGTGTCACAACTGCCCCTGGACTGGGTGTGTGTCACAAACCCCATTGGACAGTGTGTGTGTCACAAACCCCATTAGACATTGTGTGTGTCACAAACACTCCTGGACACCCTTTGTGTCACAAATGCCCCTGGACAGCATGTGTGTCACCAGCCCCATTGGACAGAGTGTGTATGTCGCAAACCCCATAGGAGAGTGTCTGTGTCACAAACCCCATTAGACAGCGTGTATGTCACAAACACCCCTGGACACAGTTTGTGTCAGAAACGCCCCTGGACAGCGTGTGTGTCACCAACCCCATTGGATAGTCTGTGTGTGACAAATCCCATTGGACAGTGTGTGTGACACAAACCCCATTGGACAGGTGGTGCGTCACAAACACCCCTGGACACTGTTTGTGTCAGAAACACCCCTGGACAGTGTGTCTGTCACAAACTCCATTGGACAGCGAGTGTGACACAAACCCCCCTAAACAGTGTGTGTGTCACAAACCCCATTGAACACCGTGTTTGGTACAAACGCCATTGGACAGTGTGTGTGTCAAAAACCCCATTGGACAGGTGGTGGGTCACAAACACCCCTGGACACTGTTTGTGTCAGAAACACCCCTGGACAGTGTGTCTGTCACAAACTCCATTGGACAGCGTGTGTGACACAAACCCCCCTAAACAGTGTGTGTGTCACAAACCCCATTGAACACCGTGTTTGGTACAAACGCCATTGGACAGCGTGTGTGTCACAAACCCATTGGACAGCCGTTGTTTCACAAACCCCATTGCACAGGGTGTGTGTAACAAAGACCCCTGGAAGCCGTTTGTGTTAGAAACGCCCCTGGACAGCGTGTGTCACAAACTCCATTGGAGAGTGTGTGTGTCACAAACCTCATTGGACAGAGTCTGTCACAACCTCCCCTGGAAACTGTGTGTGTCACAAACACCCCTGGACAACGTGTATGTCACAAACGCCCCTAGATAGGGTGTGTGTCACAAAACCCATTGGAGAGTGTATGTGTCACAAACCCCATTGGACAGTGTGTGTCACAAACCTCCCTGGACAGTGTGTGTGTCACAAACCCCATTGGACAGAGTGTGTATGTCGCAAAGCCCATTGGAGAGTGTGTGTGTGTCACAAACCCCATTGGACATCATGTGTGTCTCAAAACCCATTGGACAGTGTGTGTTTCACAAACCCCATTGGACAGGGTGTGTGTCACAAACACCCCTGGACACCGTTTTTGTCACAAACGCCCCTGGACAGGGTGTGTGTCACAAACGCCCCTGGACAGCGTGTGTGTCACAAACCCCCCATGGACATCGTGTGTGTCACAACTCTCTCTGGACAGCGTGTGTATCACAAAAACCAATGGACAGTGTGTGTCTCACAGACCCCATTGGACAGGGTGTGTGTCACAAACACCCTTGGACATCTTTTATGTCACAAACGCCCCTGGACTGTTAGTGTGTCACAAAGCCCCATTGTAGAGTGTGTGTGTCACAAACCCCATTGGACAGTGTGTTTGACACAAACCCCATTGGACAGGTTGTGTGTCACAAACAACCCTGGACACCGTTTGTGTCAGAAACGCCCCTGGACAGGGTGTGTGTCACAAATGCCCCTGGACAGCCTGTGTGTCACAAACCCCATTGGACAGCGTGTGTGTCACAAAGACCCCTGAACACCGTTTATGTCACAAACGACCCTGGACAGTATGTGTGTCACAAACCACATTGCAGAGTGTGTATGTTACAAACGCCCCTGGACAGCCTGTGTGTCACAAACCTCATTGGACAGTGTGTGTGTCACAAACCCCATTGGACAGTGTGTGTGACACAAACCCCATTGGACAGCGTATGTGTCACAAGCACCCCTGGACAGCTTGTGTCACAACCCCCCAAGGAAACTGTGTGTGTCACAAACACCCCTGGACTGACTGTGTGTCACAAACCCTATTGGAGAGTGTGTGTGTCACAAACCCCATTGGACAGCGTGTGTGTCACAAACCCCCCTGGACATCATGTGTGTCACAACTCTCCCTGGACATTGTGTGTATCGCAAAAACCACTGGACAGTGTGTGTATCACAGACCCATTGGACAGGATGTGTGTCACAAACACCCCTGGACATCTTTTGTGTCACAAACGCCCCTGGACTGTTAGTGTGTCACAAAACCTCATTGTAAAGTGTGTGTGTCACAAATCCCTTTAGACAGCGTGTGTGTGAGAAACCCCATAGGACAGCGTGTGTCTCAGAAACACCACTGGCAGCGTGTTTGTCCCAAACGCCCCTGCACAGGGTGTGTATCACAAACACCCCTAAAAAGAGTGTGTGTGACAAACCCCATTGCACTTTGTGTGTCTCACAAAGCCCATTGGACAGTGTGTGTGTCACAAACGCCCCTGGACAGCGTGTCTATCAGAAAAACCAATGGACAATGTGTGTGTCACAAACCCATTGGACAGCCGTTGTTTCACAAACCTCATTGCACAGGGTGTGTGTAACAAAGACCCCTGGACGCCGTTTGTGTTAGAAACGCCCCTGGACAGCGTGTGTGTCACAAACTCCATTGGAGAGTGTATGTGTCACAAACCCCATTGGACAGCGTGTGTCACAAGCCCCCCTGGAAACTGTGTGTGTCCAAAATTCTGGACAGCGTTTGTGTCACAAACCCCCCTGGACAGCGTGTGTGTCACAAACCCCATTGGAGAGCGTGTATGTCACAAACCTCATTGGATATTGTGTGTGTCACAAACCCCATTGCACAGCGTGTGTGTCACAAACCCCATTGGACAGTGTGTTTGACACAAACCCCATTGGACAGGTTGTGTGTCAGAAACAACCCTGGACACCGTTTGTGTCAGAAACGCCGCTGGACACGGTGTGTGTCACAAATGCCCCTGGACAGCCTGTGTGTCACAAACCCCATTGGACAACGTGTGTGTCACAAACCCCATTGGACAGGGTGTGTGTCACAAACACACCTCGACACCTTTTGTGTCACAATCGCCCCTGGACAGGGTCTGTGTCACAAACGCCCCTGGACAGCGTGTGTCTCACAAACCCCATTGAACAGCGTGTATTTCACAAACCCCATTGGACAGGGTGTGTGTCACAAACTCGCCTGGACAACTTTTGTGTCACAACTGCCCCTGGACTGGGTGTGTGTCAGAAACCCCATTGGACAGTGTGTGTGTCACAAACCCCATTAGACATTGTGTGTGTCACAAACACCCCTGGACACCCTTTGTGTCACAAATGCCCCTGGACAACATGTGTGTCACCAGCCCTATTGGGCAGAGTGTGTATGTCGCAAACCCCATTGGAGAGTGTCTTTGTCACAAACCCCATTAGACAGCGTGTATGTCACAAACACCCCTGGACACAGTTTGTGTCAGAAACGCCCCTGGACAGCGTGTGTGTCACAAACCCCATTGGATAGTCTGTGTGTGACAAATCCCATTGGACAGTGTGTGTGACACAAACCCCATTGGACAGGTGGTGTGTCACAAACACCCCTGGACACTGTTTGTGTCAGAAACACCCCTGGACAGTGTGTCTGTCACAAACCCCATTGGACAGCGTGTGTGACACAAACCCCCCTAAACAGTGTGTGTGTCACAAACCCCATTGAACACCGTGTTTGGTACAAACGCCATTGGACAGCGTGTGTGTCACAAACCCATTGGACAGCCGTTGTTTCACAAACCTCATTGCACAGGGTGTGTGTAACAAAGACCCCTGGAAGCCGTTTGTGTTAGAAACGCCCCTGGACAGCGTGTGTCACAAACTCCATTGGAGAGTGTGTGTGTCACAAACCCCATTGGACAGAGTGTGTCACAACCTCCCCTGGAAACTGTGTGTGTCACAAACACCCCTGGACAACGTGTATGTCACAAACGCCCCTAGATAGGGTGTGTGTCACAAAACCCATTAGAGAGTGTATGTGTCACAAACCCCATTGGACAGTGTGTGTCACAAACCCCCCTGGACAGTGTGTGTGTCACAAACACCCCTGGACAGGGTGTTTGTCACATACCCCTTTGGACAGTGTGCATGTCACAAACCCCATTGAAAAACGTGTGACTCACAAAGCCCATTGGACACTGCCTGTGTCACAAACCTCATTGGCAACGTGTGTGTCATAAACACCATTGGACAGGGTGTGTGTCACAAACAGCCCTGAACAGAATGCGTGTTCACAAACCCCATTGCAAATTGTGTGTGTCAGAAACCCCATTAGACAGCATTTATGTCACAAACCCCCTTGGACAGTGTGTGTTTCAAAAACCCCCTTGGACAGCGTGTGTGTCA
The DNA here is from genome assembly GCF_963082525.1 of Nesoenas mayeri. NCBI lineage: Eukaryota > Metazoa > Chordata > Aves > Columbiformes > Columbidae > Nesoenas > Nesoenas mayeri. Next base: position 765,774 of record NW_027660004.1, read on the forward strand.
CAAACCCCTTTGGACAGTGTGTGTGTAACAAACGTCCCTGGACAAGGTGTGTGTTACAAACCGCAGTGGAGTTTGTGTGTGTCACAAACCTCATTGCACATTGTGTGTGTCACAAACCCCATTGGACAGCCTGTGTGTCACAAACCCTTTGGACAGGGTGTGTGTCAAAAACACCCCTGGACAACATTTTTGTCAGTAATGTCCCTGGACAGGGTGTGTGTCACAAACCCCATTGGACAGTGTGTGTGTCACAATTCCAATTGGACAGGGTGTGTGTCACAAATATCCCTGGACACTGTTTCTGTCACAAACGCTCCTGGACAGGGTGTGTGTCACAACCACCATTGAACACACTGCCTGTGTCACAAACCTCATTGGCAACGTGTGTGTCATAAACACCATTGGACAGGGTGTGTGTCACAAACACCCCTGAACAGAATGCGTGTTCACAAACCCCATTGAAATTGTGTGTCTCAGAAACCCCATTAGACAGCATTTATGTCACAAACCCCCTTGGACAGTGTGTGTTTCAAAAACCCCCTTGGACAGCGTGTGTGTCACAAACCCCGCTGGACAGCGTGTGTGTCACAACTCTCCCTGGACAGTGTGTGTATCACAAAAACCAATGGACAGTGTGTGTGTCGCAGACACCATTGGACACGGTGTGTGTCACAAACGCCCCCGGACAAAGATTGTGTCACAAAACCCCATTGGACAGTGTATGTTTCACAAACCCCATTGGACAGCTTGTGTTTCACAAACACCCATGGACACCGTTTGTTTCAGAAACGCCCCTGGACAGGGTGTGTGTCACAAACGCCCCTGGACAGCGTGTCTGTCACAAACCCCATTGGACTGGGTGTGTGTCACAAACACACCTGGACAGCGTGTGTGACAGAAACGCCGCTGGACAGAATGTGTGTCCCCAACCCCATTGGACAGCTTGTGTGTCACAAACCCCATTGGACAGGGTGTGTGTCACAAACTCCATTGGAGAGTGTCTGTGTCACAAACCCCATTGGACAGAGTGTGTCACAACCTCCCCTGGAAACTGTGTGTGTCATTTCTGTGTGTCACAAACACACCTGGACAGCGTGTGTGTCACAAACGCCGCTGGACAGAGTGCGTCTCACAAACCCCATTGCACTTTGTTAGTATCAGAAAGCCCATTAGACAGGGTGTGTGTCACAAACACCCTGGACACCGTTTCCGTCACAAACGTTTCTGGACAGGGTGTTTATCACAAACCCCATTGGACAGTGTGTGTGTCACAAACCCCATTGGACAGCATGTGAGTCTCAAAACCCATTGGACAGTGTGTGTTTCACAAACTCCATTGGACAGATTGTGTGTCACAAACACCCTTGGACAATGTTTTTGTCACAAACGCCCCTGGACAGGGTCTGTGTCACAAACGCCCCTGGACAGCGTGTGTCTCACAAACCCCATTCAACAGCGTGTGTTTCACAAACCCCATTGGACAGGGTGTGTTTCACAAACACACCTGGGCACCTTTTGTGTTACAAACGCACCTGGACTGGGTGTGTGTCACAAACCCCATTGGAGAGTGTGTGTGTCACAAACCCCATTAGACAGCGTGTGTGTCACAAAGACCCCTGGACATCGTTTGTGTCAAAAACGTTTCTGGTCAGGGTGTGTGTCAGAAACCTCATTTTACAGCGTGTGTGTCACAAACCCCATTGGACAGTGTGTGTTTCACAATCCCCATTGGACAGGTTTTGTGTCACAAACCCCATTGGACAGGGTGTTTGTCACAAAGGCCCCAGAACAGGGTGTGTCACAAACGCCCCTGGACACCGTGTGTGTCACAACTCTCCCTGGACAGTGTGTGTATCACAAAAACCAATGGACAGTGTGTGTCTCACAGACCCCATTGGACAGGGTGTGTGTCACAAACAGCCCTGGACATCTTTTATGTCACAAACGCCCCTGGACTGTTAGTGTGTCACAAAACCCCATTGTAGAGTGTGTGTCACAAACCCCATTGGACAGTGTGTTTGACACAAACCCCATTGGACAGGTTGTGTGTCACAAACAACCCTGGACACCGTTTGTGTCAGAAGCGCCCCTGGACAGGATGTGTGTCACAAATGCCCCTGGACAGCCTGTGTGTCACAAACCCCATTGGACAACGTGTGTGTGACAAACTCCATTGGACAGGGTGTGTTTCACAAACACACCTGGGCACCTTTTGTGTTACAAACGCACCTGGACTGGGTGTGTGTCACAAACCCCATTGGAGAGTGTGTGTGTCACAAACCCCATTAGACAGCGTGTGTGTCACAAAGACCCCTGGACATCGTTTGTGTCAAAAACGTTTCTGGTCAGAGTGTGTGTCACAAACCTCATTGGACAGCGTGTGTGTCACAAACCCCATTGGACAGTGTGTGTTTCACAATCCCCATTGGACAGGTTTTGTGTCACAAACCCCATTGGACAGGGTGTTTGTCACAAAGGCCCCAGAACAGGGTGTGTCACAAACGCCCCTGGACAGCGTGTGTGTCACAACTCTCCCTGGACAGTGTGTGTATCACAAAAACCAATGGACAGTGTGTGTCTCACAGACCCCATTGGACAGGGTGTGTGTCACAAACAGCCCTGGACATCTTTTATGTCACAAACGCCCCTGGACTGTTAGTGTGTCACAAAACCCCATTGTAGAGTGTGTGTGTCACAAACCCCATTAGACAGTGTGTGTGTCACGAACCCCATTGGACAGTGTGTGTCACAAACCCCAGTGGACAGCCTGTGTGTCACAAACCCCATTGGACAGTGTGTTTGGCACAAACCCCATTGGACAGGTTGTGTGTCACAAACAACCCTGGACACCGTTTGTGTCAGAAACGCCCCTGGACAGGGTGTGTGTCACAAATGCCCCTGGACAGCCTGTGTGTCACAAACCTCATTGGATAGCGAGTGTGTCACAAACCCCATTAGACAGTGTGTGTTTCACAAACACTATTGGACAGGTTGTGTGCAACATACCCCACTGGACAGTGTGTGTGTCACAAACCCCATTGGACAGCTTTCGAGTCACAAACACCCTTGGAGACCGTTTGTGTCACAAACGCCCCTGGACATCGTGTCTGTCACAGACCCCATTGGACTGGGTGTGTGTCACAAACACACCTGGACAGCGTGTGTGTCACAAACGACGCTGGACAGAGTGTGTGTCACAAACCCCATTGGTCAGCTTGTGTGTCACAAACCCCACTGGACAGGGTGTGTGTCACAAACACCCCTGGACACCGTGTGTGTCAAAAACGTTTCTGGTAAGGGTGTGTGTCACAAACCTCATTGGACAGCGTGTGTGTCACAAACCCCATTGGACAGTGTGTGTTTCACAATCCTCATTGGACAGGTTTTGTGTCACAAACCCCATTGGACAGGGTGGTTGTCACAAATGCCCCTGAAGAGGTTGTGTGTCACAAACACGCCTGGACACCGTTTGTGTCACAAACGCCCCTGGACAGGGTGTGTGCAACATACCCCATTGGACAGTGTGTGTGTCACAAACCCCATTGGACAGCTTTTGAGTCACAAACACCCTTGGACACCGTTTGTGTCACAAACGCCCCTGGACAGGGTGTGTGTCACAAACCGTGTTGGAGTTTGTGTGTGTCACAAACCCCATTGCACATTGTGTGAGTAACAAATCCCATTGGACAGCCTGTGTGTCACAAACCCCATTGGACAGTGTGTGTGTCACAAACCCCATTGGACAGGTTGTGTGTTTCACAAACCCCATTGGACAGGTTGTGTGTCACAAACACGCCTGGACACCGTTTGTGTCACAAACGCCCCTGGACAGGGTGTGTGCAACATACCCCATTGGACAGTGTGTGTGTGACAAACCCCATTGGACAGCTTTTGAGTCACAAACACCCTTGGAGACAGTTTGTGTCACAAACGCCCCTGGACAACGTGTCTGTCACAAACCCCATTGGACTGGGTGTGTGTCACAAACACACCTGGACAGCGTGTGTGTCACAAACGCCGCTGGACAGAGTGTGTGTCACAAACTCCATTGGACAGCTTGTGTGTCACAAACTCCACTGGACAGGGTGTGTGTCACAAACACCCCTAGGACACCGTTTGTGTCAAAAACATTTCTGATCAGGGTGTGTGTCACAAACCTCATTGGATAGCGTGTGTGTCACAAACCCCATTGGACAGTGTGTGTTTCACAATCCCCATTGGACAGGTTTTGTGTCACAAACCCCATTGGACAGGGTGTGTGTCGCAAATAAACCTGGGCACCTTTTGTGTCACAAACACCCCTGGACAACGTGTATGTCACAAACGCCCCTAGATAGGGTGTGTGTCACAAAACCCATTGGAGAAGGTATGTGTCACAAACTCCATTGGACAGTGTGTGTCACAAACCCCCCTGGACAGTGTGTGTGTCACAAACCCCATTGGAGAGTGTGTGTGTCACAAACCCCATTGGACAGCGTGTGTCACAACCCCCCCTGGACAGCGTGTGTGTCACAAACCCCATTGGAGAGTGTGTGTGTCAAAAACCCCATTGGAGAGCGTGTGTGTCACAAACCCCATTGGACAGCGTGTGTCACAAACACCCCTGGACAGTGTGTGTGTCACAAACGCCCCTGGACAGGGTGTTTGTCACATACCCCTTAGGACAGTGTGCATGTCACAAACCCCATTGAACAACGTGTGACTCACAAAGCCCATTGGACACTGCCTGTGTCACAAACCTCATTGGCAACGTGTGTGTCATAAACACCATTCGACAGGGTGTGTGTCACAAACGCCTCTGGACAGCGTGTCTGTTACAAACCCCATTGGACTGGGTGTGTGTCACAAACACACCTTGACAGCGTGTGTATCAGAAACGCCGCTGGACAGAGTATGTGTCACTAACCCCATTGGACAGCTTGTGTGTCACAAACCCCGTTGGACAGGTTGTGTGTCACAAACACCCCTGGACACGGTTTGTGTCAAAAACGTTTCTGGTCAGGGTGTGTGTCACAAACCCCATTGGACAGGGTGTGTGTCACAAACACCCCTGGACAGTGTGTGTGTCACAAACGCCCCTGTAAAGTATGTGTATCACAAACACCCCTGGACAGAGTGCGTCTCACAAACCCCATTGCACTTTGTTAGTATCAGAAAGCCCATTAGACAGGGTGTGTGTCACAAACACCCTGGACACCGTTTCCGTCACAAACGTTTCTGGACAGGGTGTTTGTCACAAACCCCATTGGACAGTGTGTGTGTCACAAACCCCATTGGACAGCATGTGAGTCTCAAAACCCATTGGACAGTGTGTGTTTCACAAACTCCATTGGACAGATTGTGTGTCACAAACACCCTTGGACAATGTTTTTGTCACAAACGCCCCTGGACAGGGTCTGTGTCACAAACGCCCCTGGACAGCGTGTGTCTCACAAACCCCATTCAACAGCGTGTGTTTCACAAACCCCATTGGACAGGGTGTGTTTCACAAACACACCTGGGCACCTTTTGTGTTACAAAAGCACCTGGACTGGGTGTGTGTCACAAACCCCATTGGAGAGTGTGTGTGTCACAAACCCCATTGGACAGCGTGTGTGTCACAAAGACCCCTGGACATCGTTTGTGTCAAAAACGTTTCTGGTCAGGGTGTGTGTCACAAACCTCATTTTACAGCGTGTGTGTCACAAACCCCATTGGACAGTGTGTGTTTCACAATCCCCATTGGACAGGTTTTGTGTCACAAACCCCATTGGACAGGGTGTTTGTCACAAAGACCCCAGAACAGGGTGTGTCACAAACGCCCCTGGACAGCGTGTGTGTCACAACTCTCCCTGGACAGTGTGTGTATCACAAAAACCAATGGACAGTGTGTGTCTCACAGACCCCATTGGACAGGGTGTGTGTCACAAACAGCCCTGGACATCTTTTATGTCACAAACGCCCCTGGACTGTTAGTGTGTCACAAAACCCCATTGTAGAGTGTGTGTGTCACAAACCCCATTAGACAGTGTGTGTGTCACGAACCCCATTGGACAGTGTGTGTCACAAACCCCAGTGGACAGCCTGTGTGTCACAAACCCCATTGGACAGTGTGTTTGACACAAACCCCATTGGACAGGTTGTGTGTCACAAACAACCCTGGACACCGTTTGTGTCAGAAACGCCCCTGGACAGGGTGTGTGTCACAAATGCCCCTGGACAGCGTGTGTGTCACAAACCTCATTGGACAACGAGTGTGTCACAAACCCCATTAGACAGTGTGTGTTTCACAAACACCATTGGACAGGTTGTGTGCAACATACCCCAGTGGACAGTGTGTGTGTCACAAACCCCATTGGACAGCTTTCGAGTCACAAACACCCTTGGAGACCGTTTGTGTCACAAACGCCCCTGGACATCGTGTCTGTCACAGACCCCATTGGACTGGCTGTGTGTCACAAACACACCTGGACAGCGTGTGTGTCACAAACGACGCTGGACAGAGTGTGTGTCACAAACCCCATTGGTCAGCTTGTGTGTCACAAACCCCACTGGACAGGGTGTGTGTCACAAACACCCCTGGACACCGTGTGTGTCAAAAACGTTTCTGGTAAGGGTGTGTGTCACAAACCTCATTGGACAACGTGTGTGTCACAAACCCCATTGGACAGTGTGTGTTTCACAATCCTCATTGGACAGGTTTTGTGTCACAAACCCCATTGGACAGGGTGTTTGTCACAAATGCCCCTGAACAGGGTGTGTGTAACAAACGCCCCTGGACAGTGTGTGTGTCACAAACCCCCCATGGACATCGTGTGTGTCACAACTCTCCCTGGACAGTGTGTGTATCACAAAAACCAATGGACAGTGTGTGTCTCACAGACCCCATTGGACAGGGTGTGTGTCACAAACAGCCCTGGACATCTTTTATGTCACAAACGCCCCTGGACTGTTAGTGTGTCACAAAACCCCATTGTAGAGTGTGTGTGTCACAAATCCCATTGGACAGTGTGTGTGACACAAACCCCATTGGACAGGTGGTGTGTGACAAACAACCCTGGACACCGTTTGTGTCAGAAGCGCCTCTGGACAGGGTGTGTGTCACAAATGCCCCTGGACAGCCTGTGTGTCACAAACCCCATTGGACAGCGTGTGTGTCACAAACCCTTTTGGACAGGGTGTGTTTCACAAACACACCTGGGCACCTTTTGTGTTACAAACGCCCCTGGACTGGGTGTGTGTCACAAACCCCATTGGAGAGTGTGTGTGTCACAAACCCCATTAGACAGTGTGTGTGTCACAAAGACCCCTGGACACCGTTTATGTCACAAACGCCCCTGGACAGTATGTGTGTCACAAACCCCATTGGAGAGTGTGTATGTCACAAACGCCCCTGGACAGCCTGTGTGTCACAAACCCCATTGGACAGTGTGTGTGTCACAAACCCCATTGGACAGTGTGTTTGACACAAACCCCATTGGACAGCGTATGTGTCACAAGCACCCCTGGACAGCTTGGTTCACAACCCCCCAAGCAAACTGTGTGTGTCACAAACACCCCTGGACTGACTTTGTGTCACAAACCCTATTGGAGAGTATGTCTTTCACAAACCCCATTGGACAGCGTGTGTGTCACAAACCTCCCTGGACATCATGGGTGTCACAACTCTCCCTGGACATTGTGTGTATCACAAAAACCACTGGACAGTGTGTGTATCACAGACCCATTGGACAGGGTGTGTGTCACAAACACCCCTGGACATCTTTTGTGTCACAAACGCCCCTGGACAGGGTGTGTGTCACAAACGCCCCTGGACAGCGTGTCTGTCACAAACCCCATTGGACAGCGCGTCTGTCACAAACCCCATTGAACTGGGTGTGTGTTCAAAAACACACCTGGACAGCGTGTGTGTCACAAACGCCGCTGGACAGAGTGTGTGTCACAAACCTCATTGGACAGCTTGTGTGTCACAAACCCCACTGGACAGGGTGTGTGTCACAAACACCCCTGGACATCGTTTGTGTCAAAAACGTTTCTGGTCAGGGTGTGTGTCACAAACCTCATTGGACAGCGTGTGTGTCACAAACCCCATTGGACAGTGTGTGTTTCACAATCCCCATTGGACAGGTTTTGTGTCACAAACCCCATTGGACAGGGTGTTTGTCACAAACGCCCCAGAACAGGGTGTGTCACAAACGCCCCTTGACAGCGTGTGTGTCACAAACCCCCCATGGACATCGTGTGTGTCACAACTCTCCCTGGACAGTGTGTGTATCACAAAAACCAATGGACAGTGTGTGTCTCACAGATCCCATTGGACAGGGTGTGTGTCACAAACAGCCCTGGACATCTTTTATGTCACAAACGCCCCTGGACTGTTAGTGTGTCACAAAACCCCATTGTAGAGTGTGTGTGTCACAAACCCCATTGGACAGTGTGTTTGACACAAACCCCATTGGACAGGGTGTGTGTCACAAACCGTGTTGGAGTTTGTGTGTGTCACAAACCCCATTGCACATTGTGTGAGTAACAAATCCCATTGGACAGCCTGTGTGTCACAAACCCCATTGGACAGTGTGTGTGTCACAAACCCCATTAGACAGTGTGTGTTTCACAAACCCCATTGGACAGGTTGTGTGTCACAAACACGCCTGGACACCGTTTGTGTCACAAACGCCCCTGGACAGGGTGTGTGCAACATACCCCATTGGACAGTGTGTGTGTGACAAACCCCATTGGACAGCTTTTGAGTCACAAACACCCTTGGAGACAGTTTGTGTCACAAACGCCCCTGGACAACGTGTCTGTCACAAACCCCATTGGACTGGGTGTGTGTCACAAACACACCTGGACAGCGTGTGTGTCACAAACGCCGCTGGACAGAGTGTGTGTCACAAACTCCATTGGACAGCTTGTGTGTCACAAACTCCACTGGACAGGGTGTGTGTCACAAACACCCCTAGGACACTGTTTGTGTCAAAAACATTTCTGATCAGGGTGTGTGTCACAAACCTCATTGGATAGCGTGTGTGTCACAAACCCCATTGGACAGTGTGTGTTTCACAATCCCCATTGGACAGGTTTTGTGTCACAAACCCCATTGGACAGGGTGTGTGTCACAAATAAACCTGGGCACCTTTTGTGTCACAAACACCCCTGGACAACGTGTATGTCACAAACGCCCCTAGATAGGGTGTGTGTCACAAAACCCATTGGAGAAGGTATGTGTCACAAACTCCATTGGACAGTGTGTGTCACAAACCCCCCTGGACAGTGTGTGTGTCACAAACCCCATTGGAGAGCGTGTGTGTCACAAACCCCATTGGACAGCGTGTGTCACAACCCCCCCTGGACAGCGTGTGTGTCACAAACCCCATTGGAGAGTGTGTGTGTCAAAAACCCCATTGGAGAGCGTGTGTGTCACAAACCCCATTGGACAGCGTGTGTCACAAACACCCCTGGACAGTGTGTGTGTCACAAACGCCCCTGGACAGGGTGTTTGTCACATACCCCTTAGGACAGTGTGCATGTCACAAACCCCATTGAACAACGTGTGACTCACAAAGCCCATTGGACACTGCCTGTGTCACAAACCTCATTGGCAACGTGTGTGTCATAAACACCATTCGACAGGGTGTGTGTCACAAACGCCTCTGGACAGTGTGTCTGTTACAAACCCCATTGGACTGGGTGTGTGTCACAAACACACCTTGACAGCGTGTGTATCAGAAACGCCGCTGGACAGAGTATGTGTCACTAACCCCATTGGACAGCTTGTGTGTCACAAACCCCGTTGGACAGGTTGTGTGTCACAAACACCCCTGGACACGGTTTGTGTCAAAAACGTTTCTGGTCAGGGTGTGTGTCACAAACCCCATTGGACAGAGTGTGTATGTCGCAAACCCCATTGGAGAGTGTGTGTGTCACAAACCCCATTGGACAGGGTGTGTGTCACAAACACCCCTGGACAGTGTGTGTGTCACAAACGCCCCTGTAAAGTATGTGTATCACAAACACCCCTGGACAGAGTGCGTCTCACAAACCCCATTGCACTTTGTTAGTATCAGAAAGCCCATTAGACAGGGTGTGTGTCACAAACACCCTGGACACCGTTTCCGTCACAAACGTTTCTGGACAGGGTGTTTGTCACAAACCCCATTGGACAGTGTGTGTGTCACAAACCCCATTGGACAGCGTGTGAGTCTCAAAACCCATTGGACAGTGTGTGTTTCACAAACTCCATTGGACAGATTGTGTGTCACAAACACCCTTGGACAATGTTTTTGTCACAAACGCCCCTGGACAGGGTCTGTGTCACAAACGCCCCTGGACAGCGTGTGTCTCACAAACCCCATTCAACAGCGTGTGTTTCACAAACCCCATTGGACAGGGTGTGTTTCACAAACACACCTGGGCACCTTTTGTGTTACAAACGCACCTGGACTGGGTGTGTGTCACAAACCCCATTGGAGAGTGTGTGTGTCACAAACCCCATTGGACAGTGTGTGTGTCACAAAGACCCCTGGACATCGTTTGTGTCAAAAACGTTTCTGGTCAGGGTGTGTGTCACAAACCTCATTTTACAGCGTGTGTGTCACAAACCCCATTGGACAGTGTGTGTTTCACAATCCCCATTGGACAGGTTTTGTGTCACAAACCCCATTGGACAGGGTGTTTGTCACAAAGGCCCCAGAACAGGGTGTGTCACAAACGCCCCTGGACAGCGTGTGTGTCACAACTCTCCCTGGACAGTGTGTGTATCACAAAAACCAATGGACAGTGTGTGTCTCACAGACCCCATTGGACAGGGTGTGTGTCACAAACACCCCTGGACATTTTTTATGTCACAAACGCCCCTGGACTGTTAGTGTGTCACAAAACCCCATTGTAGAGTGTGTGTGTCACAAACCCCATTAGACAGTGTGTGTGTCACGAACCCCATTGGACAGTGTGTGTCACAAACCCCAGTGGACAGCCTGTGTGTCACAAACCCCATTGGACAGTGTGTTTGACACAAACCCCATTGGACAGGTTGTGTGTCACAAACAACCCTGGACACCGTTTGTGTCAGAAACGCCCCTGGACAGGGTGTCTGTCACAAACCCCATTGGACAGCGCGTCTGTCACAAACCCCATTGAACTGGGTGTGTGTTCAAAAACACACCTGGACAGCGTGTGTGTCACAAACGCTGCTGGACAGAGTGTGTGTCACAAACCTCATTGGACAGCTTGTGTGTCACAAACCCCACTGGACAGGGTGTGTGTCACAAACACCCCTGGACATCATGTGTGTCACAACTCTCCCTGGACATTGTGTGTATCACAAAAACCACTGGACAGTGTGTGTATCACAGGCCCATTGGACAGGGTGTGTGTCACAAACGCCCCTGGACAGCGTGTCTGTCACAAACCCCATTGGACTGGGTGTGTGTCACAAACACACCTGGACAGTGTGTGTGTCAGAAACGCCGCTGGACAGAGTGTGTGTCCCCAACCCCATTGGACAGCTTGTGTGTCACAAACCCCATTGGACAGGGTGTGTGTCACAAACACCCCTGGACATTGTTTGTGTCAAAAACGTTTCTGGTCAGAGTGTGTGTCACAAACCCCATTGGACAGAGTGTGTATGTCGCAAATCCCATTGGAGAGTGTGTGTGTCACAAACCCCATTGGACAGGGTGTGTGTCACAAACATCCCTCGACAGAGTGCGTCTCACAAACCCCATTGCACTTTGTTAGTATCAGAAAGCCCATTGGACAGCGTGTGTCTCACAAACCCCATTAGATAGGGTGTGTGTCACAAACACCCTGGACACCGTTTGCGTCTCAAACGTTTCTGGACAGGGTGTTTGTCACAAACCCCATTGGACAGTGTGTGTTTCACAAAACCCATTGGACAGTGTGTGTTTCACAAACCTCATTGGACAGATTGTGTGTCACAAACACCCCTGGACACCGTTTTTGTCACAAACGCCCCTGGACAGGGTGTGTTTCACAAACCCAGTTGGACAGCGTGTGTGTCACAAACCCCATTGGACAGGGTATGTGTCACAAACACCCCTGGACACCCTTTGTGTCACAAACGTTTCTGTACAGGGTGTGTTTCAGAAACCCCATTGCACAGTGTGTGTGTCACAAATGCCATTGCACAGCGTGCATGTCATAAACTCCATTGGACAGTGTGTGTTCCACAAATCCCATTGGACAGGTTGTGTGTCACAAACACCCATGGACACCGTTTCTGTCACAAACACCCCTGGAGAGACTGTGAGTCACCAACGCCCCTGGACAAGGTGTGTCACAAATGCCCCTGGACAGGGTGTGTGTCACAAACCGTGTTGGAGTTTGTGTGTGTCACAAACTCCATTGCACGTTGTGTGTGTAACAAATCCCATTGGACAATGTGTGTGTCACAAACCCCATTGGACAGTGTGTGTGTCACAAACCTCATTGGACAGTGTGTGTTTCACATACCCCATTGGACAGGTTGTGTGTCACAAACACGCCTGGACACCGTGTGTGTCACAAACGCCCCTGGACAGGGTGTGTGCAACATACCCCATTGGACAGTGTGTGTGTCACAAACCCCATTGGACAGCTTTTGAGTCACAAACACCCTTGGACACCGTTTGTGTCACAAACGCCCCTGGACAGGGTGTGTGTCACAAACCTCCCTGAACAGTGTGTGTGTCACAAACCGCATTGGAGAGCGTGTATGTCACAAACCTCATTGTAATTGTGTTAGTCACAAACCCCATTGCACAGCGTGTGTGTCACAAACCCCATTGGACAGTGTGTTTGACACAAACCTCATTGGACAGGTTGTGTGTCACAAACAACCCTGGACACCGTTTGTGTCAGAAACGCCGCTGGACAGGGTGTGTGTCACAAATGCCCCTGGACAGCCTGTGTGTCACAAACCCCATTGGACAGCGTGTGTGTCACAAACTCCATTGGACAGGGTGTGTGTCACAAAAACACCTGGACACCTTTTGTGTCACAAACGCCCCTGCACAGGGTCTGTGTCACAAACGCCCCTGGACAGCGTGTGTCTCACAAACCCCATTCAACAGCGTGTGTTTCACAAACCCCATTGGACAGGGTGTGTGTCACAAACATGCCTGGACACCTTTTGTGTCACAACTGCCCCTGGACTGGGTGTGTGTCACAAACCCCATTGGACAGTGTGTGTGTCGCAAACCCCATTAGACATTGTGTGTGTCACAAACACCCCTGGACACGCTTTGTGTCACAAACGCCCCTGGACAGCAGGTGTGTCACCAGCCCCGTTGAACAGAGTGTGTAGGTCACAAAACCCATTGGAGAGTGTCTGTGTCACAAACCCCATTAGACAGCGTGTATGTCACAAACACCCCTGGACACAGTTTGTGTCAGAAACGCCCCTGGACAGCGTGTGTGTCACAAACCCGATTGGATAGTCTGTGTGTCACAAACCCCATTGGACAGTGTGTGTGACACAAACCCCATTGGACAGGTGGTGTGTCACAAACACCCCTGGACACTGTTTGTGTCAGTAACGCCCCTGGACAGTGTGTCTGTCAGAAACCCCATTGAACACCGTGTTTGGTACAAACGCCATTGGACAGCGTGTGTGTCACAAAACCATTGGACAGTCGTTGTTTCACAAACCCCATTGCACAGGGTGTGTGTAACAAAGACCCCTGGAAGCCGTTTGTGTTAGAAACGCCCCTGGACAGCGTGTGTGTCACAAACTCCATTGGAGAGTGTCTGTGTCACAAACCCCATTGGACAGAGTGTGTCACAACCTCCCCTGGAAACTGTGTGTGTCACAAACACCCCTGGACAACGTGTATGTCACAAACGCCCCTAGATAGGGTGTGTGTCACAAAACCCATTGGAGAGTGTATGTGTCACAAACCCCCTTGGACAGTGTGTGTCACAAACCCCCCTGGACAGTGTGTGTGTCACAAACCCCATTGGAGAGGGTGTGTGTCACAAACCCCATTGGACAGCGTGTGTGTCACAAACCCCTCTGGACAGCGTGTGTGTCACAAACCCCATTGGAGAGCGTGTGTGTCACAAACCCCATTGGACAGGTTGTGTGTCACAAACCCCATTGGACAGGTTGTGTGTAACAAACCCCATTGGACAGCGTGTGTGTCACAAACCCAATTAGACAGTGTGTGTTTCACAAACCCCATTGGACAGGTTGTGTGTCACAAACACGCCTGGACACCGTTTGTGTGACAAACGCCCCTGGACAGGG